>NW_010558054.1:90998-126668 GCF_000687285.1 Phaethon lepturus | reverse complement strand
TCGGGTGGATCCCATCAGGCCCCATGCATTTATTCATCAACAGCTAGTGTCAATCAGAAACCAGCATAAAATTGAGCCCAGTGGTCAATGTTTTAACATTTTGACTGTAACTTCTGTAAAAATGTTGTCTACTAAAGTTAGAGCACTATGCTTTAGATCTGAGGTGTTCTCAATTCATCGCACAAAAGATGCGTTACATATCAGCCTGTGTGAATATCACAGTCTACAAAAATACCACAAAATTTTGTCATTATCTGCTAAGAAGTTATTAAAGATTATTACAGAATTCTATAGAATATAAAAAATACTGCTTATCTGCTCAATGATTAAACTAGCAGGACAAGAGCTTTGTTTCCATTGACAGTGAGGTCAATTAAAATGTTTATGTTTGTTATTTTGACCTTACCCATTACAGAAAATGGAGCAGATTAAAGGAAAATAGAAAATGTATTTCAAATGGCAAAATAACACCATAGTGAATTCTGGTGTCTGAAGTGGTGTGGAATGGAAAGTAAACATTAGCTTTAAGCTATATTGGCTAAAATTATATTAGATAAAAAACACAGCCAACTATGTTTATTTTATAGTAAAGCCTAAGATGTTTAGAGAAAATCTGAGCAGTCTGTTTCTTTCACCTCATCATTTTTGTAATTGACCTGTGGCATCAATTAAATCCGGCTATATATCTTTGTCATACATTCCGAGGCGTGTTTTTTTTTTGTTTTGGTTTGGTTTTTTTGTTTTTAATTTTGTTTAGGGATTTATTTCTTTTTTTCATTTTCAGTATACTTTTAATGATATTTTAAATGATGTCACATTATGAAGGAGTTCTTCCTTTTATTGTGTTCTTGCATCAGCAAAAGTCAGTATTTGCACATGTGCGTGCATATGTGTGCTCATATGTATGCCTGTGTAAGGCTAGGGAATATCAGTCTTTCAGAGTTTCCAACAATCTTATCTAACAATATTTAGATAATACAGATGAATTAAGACAATTCAGATTTATATAAATTCATGATAAAAATTTTAGGAACATTTAGAATCTCCTTTTAATATCTCAAGGCTTGACTCAAAGCCCGTTCAAGTTAATGTGGAGCTTTGTGTTTATTTTAACTGGAACTCAGAAAAGGTCTTAAGTTGATAATTTTTTATCAGTTCAGAAAAATAAACAATAATTATACATGTGGTATTCCATAAAATGATATTGACTGAAAACAATGCAAAATTAATTTGAAATTCTTCAAAATGCACATGTTTTTATCTTTGGGTAGCCATACACATTTATATATAAAAAACCTATATAAAATTTAAAATCTTTCTTAATCGAGTCTGCTCAAATAGTTATAAGGGCATGTTTTCAATATTGTTACACGAAACACTACATAAGAATTGTGTTGTAGACTGCTTGACTGATGCTGACTCTTCTAGAGATATTGAAGGTTTTCAGATGGAATATATTTTTTTCATCAGGAAAACTTGCTCCTAAGAGCCAGCAAAAACTATTTTTACTGTGGTCACTAAGCCTATGCTCTGTCTAGGCACTATCTCCGTTAACTCTGTTCTCATACCTGTTTGATTTTAGGAAACGTACCATGGCGTGTTTGTTGATTTCTTCCTGATCATTATTTACTAAGCTACAATACACAAAAAGTTACAACTGAAAAGCAGATTAATAATTCATATCTCTATTATAAAAATCCGTAAATTGTATTCCAAGCAATGAGCTGCATCTGTTACCTAAAAATAAGAAGACAGGCACAGCATGGTAACAATTTAGAATATGGAGCATTGCACGGCAGGAAAGTTCCCATTGAGATGACTTTGGCTTAGATGAAAGTCCTAGCTGTCTACCTTCTTTGATTGAACAGTTTCATTTTTTAAAGTAAACACTACTGTATATTCTGTGAATATTGCCAGTCTCTAAGAATGTCAATAATTCTTTCCGACAAAGCCAAGCTGAAAAGAAGAGGTTAGGTTGAGGTTACTGCACATATCGTCTTACAAAAATTAAGGGAAATTTCTTCAGGAAACTGCCTGATTCTGATATATAAGGAATATTTGCCTGGCGACTGGAGTTATTTATAATGTATTCCGTGCTGGAAAAAGTAGTAATTTGTATCAACTTCAGTTAAAAAAATAAATACTAATTGACTTTCACATTCAAACTTACTTTAAAGACTGAAGCTATTATTCCCAATAAAATCTCAGTTCTTTCTGCGGGGTGGACGAAGAAGGCAGGCATGCAACATTAATAACCGATGAAATCTAATGGTATTTTTCAAAATTTCAGTGAGATCTTTGTCACAGGAATATAGTGGCAATCTCACAGCCAGTCTACCCTGCATTTAAAAAAGGTCTAAATCTCACGATGTTTTACATACAGACCTATACATCTCATCCTGGGAAAAATTAGTGACATGTTGTCTTTGTTGATACTGAGGGCAAAGCTCCTAATAATTTTACTGGGAAGTCACATGCAATGTGCTTTAGCTTTTTCCTCAAACTGGATTTTCAAAAACTAAGTTGAAACTTTAAATGTGTACCTTATCTTTATGTTGCTGGGTACAATGATGTGATAATTGTTATATTCTGTCTCAGCGTTTGTGGATTCTTCATTATTTAAGGCCAAACATGAGACCTTGATACAGGAGACCTTAACCGTAATGAAGAATCTGGCTACTTATATCATAAATCAAGTACTCCAAATTAGTGACAGAGTTTTTTTCCTTATTTTGTGTATTTTTTTTTTTTAATTAGCATCAGTTACCCTTCTGTGAAAACAAGATAGCAATGGCATGTCTACACAGAAAAATAAATCAATTAAATACCTGTTAGGGATTGTGTTGTTGTAGCATAATACAGTGTCTGATGGCTTTTTAAAGTAATGACCGAAAATTCCCAGGGGCAGGTATGAGAACAAAGATCATTCCTTTAAAAGTTACAGTCCTGCTTGTATATGCTGTCTGTACCCAAAACCTCTCATAGTTCCACTGCACAGTTTTAATGCAGACATCATCTGCAAAATTTTCATTCAAACACTGGAAAAAAAAAATCCTAATTTACATTAAAGCAAACCATAAGATACTACATTTTTATTTTCTTGAGGAAAAATTATATTGCTTTGAAGTTTTTACTGGAATGAAGTTATTAAATGGAAATTAATCTTCTACAAAACAGTACTGATCAGTCATTGCCAGTTCTAATAAACAGGTATCAATTAATTTTCAATACTATGATTCATGTGTATTAGACCATTTATGGTCTTTTTTTAGAAATTTCCTTGCAAAACAATTTGCTTCTGATTTACTGCCCAGTAAGTCAAGACAGAGTCCAAAAAACTATCCACTTGGCCAGGATGGGTAAGTGCAGTGTACTTTGGATCAGTATCACAGTGAATGTCTGCTACAAGGAAGATTACACCTTAGACCTGAAACATTTTTCAGGTTACTTGTTCAGTAAGGCAAGCTGGCCAAGCCAATTCTATTGATAACTTACAGGCAATAATGGGAGGTCAAGCAGGTCTTTCTGCCTCAGTTACAATGAGCATATTGTATAGTACTGCGAGTTTCTTCAAAACACCTTTTTTGTACATGTAACACTTTGGTCATGGAGGTGTTACATGATGTTAATTTACAGTAATTGTTCATATTTTCTCCAAAAATGCATGAAAACTACTGCTCAGAGCTTTGCTGAGGGCTATACACTAGTTAACAGAAAAGGTAGGCTAAAGTGCTTTCTTCTGCTGGGAATGAAAACAGAGGTGACGTTGCAGCATCCACCTTCAGGATTAGAAGGGCATAGACAGTAAGAGATATATTGAAAACTGGCACCGGTGAGGTGGGGGGAATGCTGTTCCTACAGGCTACCCCTCTTCCGTCAGTGGTTTGCCCTGCCTCCAAAGTACACAGATGGAGGTGAAGAAGAGAAAAAGCGATCAAAGCTAAGATGCTCTCAGCTTCACTTTCTCGTTCCCTTGCAGAGTGGGATCTGCAGAACAGTAACAGCACTATTAGCAGGCAAAAGCCAAATAGTCCCTTTGGAACCCTTAGAGTGGTCTCTCCTACAATTAACTCATAAAGCCAGTTCTGGATGGCTTCAGCCAACTTCTTTTCTAATATGTTCTTTTCAAAAGATATCAAGCAATTAGTCCTCGTTGTGTATTAATCAAGTGCGGTAAAATTAAATTAAAAATTAAGCTTGTAGGAAAATAATAGCAGAAGGTTCTGAACCTAGATAAAAGAATCACAATTTATTCTGGTTTTCCATAAAAAGAAACCCATTCAAAACAACGCTGTCTCCTAAAAAGACAGAAAGCTTATGTTCTGTATTTCAGCTTGAAAAACATCTTTAGACTGAGTAGCAAAGCTCTGTAAATTTGGTTTTGTTCCATAATGAGAATGTATTTGGAATACACTAAAGTCTGTGCTTTATGGAAGAAAAGTCAAGTCCTATCCGACACCTTATTACTCATATGAGTACTTACATGTTTAAACAAACCTATGAGTTGATGGGCTTACTTTCTAAGAATGCATTACATACATCCACCTCAGGGCTGTAACTAGGGTGAAATGTCCCCCCAGATGACTTTTCTTGCTTTGTAGCAGACTATATTTTCAGATATTTAAAAAATAAAACTGCCCAAAACAAGAATGGTAACTTCATAACCTTTAGCTCTTTTTGTGCATTATTTAGTATGCTGATACTAAAAGAAAGTATTTTCTTTTGACTTCCTAACATATTCTGACATCTTGTTGAAAATGAATGCTATTTGGTATCATTCCAAAGAACGTTTAGCTACAAAGTGGTAAGTTGGAATACACAATTCTTTGAATTAGAAGTGACTGTAATGGAGTTTGCACTATGTAAAACCTCAGTTCTTTTGCATTTCTGTCCTCTGCATATGGAATATAGTAAGCAATGTATATTTTTACTTCTAAGTACTTTATTCATCTGAATGTTACCTTCAGGTCATCTTCACAGAAGGCTATTTGAAATGTTTGTCTTTCAGCAGACATCTGTGTTTTATTCACATTCTTTGTAACCAGATTCGTAGACCCTGCTCACAAAACTATCTAAATTTCAACAATAAATAAACAAACATAGAGCAACTTTGTGATCTAGTGTCTAGGAACGGACAGTTTCTCTGCAGCCCTTTTATGCTCTTGGATAGGAGAAGATGCAAGAAGGCTGTAGAGAATTGCCAGTAAATTTTGCAGAAGAGAAGGGACATAGCCAGGCTACATTCATTTCTGACCCATGCCCAACTATCTCTGTTGGAAAAAGAGGCAGTGCTTTTTTGCAAAGGAGATACATGAGATTTTGCAGTCTATTGGAAGAATGATATAAGCTCCCTCATAGAATGAATGAATCAGGTACAGTTCCCCCTTGATAATGTCTTTAGTTTCTTCCACTGTTTGCAAGGTATCAACATTATGAGGAATGTAGGTTTGACAAAACGTGAGGCCTCTTAATTCTCTGGTTTTTAAATTGAGCAGTACCAAAAGCAAATATTCTGCAAACATAGAATCACAGAATCTTTGGGTTGGAGGGGACCTTTAAAGGCCATCTAGTCCAACCGCCCTGCAGTGAGCAGGGACATCTTCAACGAGAACAGGTTGCTCAGAGCCTCAGCCAACCCGCCCTGGGATGTTTCCAGGTGTAAGGACCCAGCACAGCCCGGACCTCTAGAGCGCAGTATGATGACCCGGATCGCGATTAGAACACAATGGCGGTTGTGTATCGGTTGGGAAGGGTCCGAGCTTTATTGGCAAAGAAGGGAGCGAGAGCGAGACAGAAAGGAGAAAGACAGCGAAGACAGATGTTAAGCAGGGAACAGCCACCACCGTGGGTCCGAGCGATGTCCCGCAGGACTCCGCACAGCCTTCTCGGGGCGGGGGAGAGAGTCCGCCCAGCCACCCCGACTGCCGCCTTTTATACCGTTCGGTCCCGCCTTTTTACTCGGGTTGCCCGGGGAAACGGCACGTCAGTGCCCACGCGAAGATCGCCAGGTGCCCTGGGTAGCACGCGCCGCTGTCACCTCCCTCCACGTGCGACTGGCGCGAGGTGCGTCGGCGACGGGAGGCGATCCCTGACACGGGAGGCGGGTGAGAACGTGGGTTCCGCGGGCGGTGCTTGAGACAGCAAGTCCGCACAAGCCGGCCTTGGTCCACCACACCAGGGATGGGGCATCTGCCACCTCTCTAGACAACCGGTTCCAGCGGACATATCTGCTCAGATGTAATCTTGAATTAAACTGTAAAGTGATCCTGTAGTTAGCGGAGTATGACCACTGGTTAGGTTAAATTGGAGTGTAAAATTACTATTCTTTTCCCTTTTCCCTTTTCCCTTCCCTTCCTTTTCTAGAACGCCAAAAGCTGCTTAATGGTAGTAAATACTGTGTTTTGTCCTTCTCTAGAATTAGCATTACCAAAATAAATTTGTTTATGTAAATGCAGTGAATTTTAGCACAACCAGATAGAACACAAATACATTGTCACAAACCAGGAGGCAGGTGGGAGGGTTTAAAAAGTAGCTGATGCTCTTTATGTTTGGAAATTAGATTTTTTTTTCCTTATATATTCCTCAGCAGCTTATTTTTGGCATCATTGAGGTCTCTGTAGATTAATACAATGTAACTCAGAATTTTGGTTTAACAACTTCCTGGTTTTATTATTAGTATAATTCCAACAGTAAAATTGTTTAAATACGGTAATTGGACTGAATATTGCTTTTCATTTTCTTTGAAACATATTTATATTTAAAGGTATCCAATAAACTAAGCCAGACTTTTCTACATAAGTAATAAAAATATTGTTTAAGTCAATTTTTAATTAAACCAGTAAAGATGTCAATATCTATCACTGTAAAAGGACTTGAAAATGAAAAATTTCTGAACTATTGCTTCATTGAAATGACTGGGAAAATGATTAGAGTTTTATAGTACAGAATAAAAAAACAGATAAATTATTTGCAGCAAATGATTTGTTTGTGGTATCAAGGCCAATTCTATTTTACTGTATACAAACCAAGCATAATTTTCATTCATTTGTCCGTTTAAAAAAAAAAGTGACATGCTGATATTTCAACATATGGATTACTTGTTAAAAGGCCAACTGTCTGTGTTTCCACGGAAATTTTTATGCAGTTTATCAAAGGGCATTCTCAAAATCTGAGCTGGGTTGTTTGGCATTTTCTCATATATGACTTATAACTCACATTGCATTGGTTTTAACTTTAGTTTCAGTGTTTTACTCAGCCCACTGTACCAACCAGCAGTCTTGGTCGTTAAACATGATTTTTAAGCACTTTTACAAACAGGAATTAAAACAAAACGGCAAACTCAGAATACATTGGGAATAAACTTTTTCTGCTCGTGTTATCTGCTGCTGTACATTTTTTCTTTACATTCTACATCCTGAAGGAAAACTACCCCATACATTCTTATTATGTTGTTACTCTGCCAGTAACACACACTTCAGTAGGAGGTGCAGGTGCCCAGCGACACTGAAAATCAGGCAATTATTGTCTCTGTTATGGTACTGAGGCCTGATTAGCCTCTGCCTTGTGAATACCCCCTTTGACCTGTGAGAATTATCTTCATGCCGTTTACTGCTGTAGTTTAATTCCCAGTTTCAGCTAGGGAACTGTTTGGAGCTGCTGCTTTCTTTTTCCAGTAGATGAGTTGATATTTTAAATAAGCACTACATGTATTATTAATATGAGATCATATTATAAAGGAAACACAGACCCTGAGAAATTCAGAGGTCTTTTTCTGCTCACTTGTAGTAAAAAAGGCAACTCTCTTAGACTGAGGTGAGGCAGGAACAGTAGTTACCAACAGAAGATGGGTTTGACTCCATGGCACAGGAAGAAGGAAGAGGGAAAGAAGGAGGAAAAAAAGGAGAAGCAGTAGCAGCTGCTTTTAATTTCTTTAGGAAAAAGGAAAAGGAGTACAACTGGCCAAGAGAGCATGGACTAGAGACTTCTCAATAGCTCCTTGTCCAGGCAGTTCTTACAGACAAGCACGTTTTTGACTGTTTAGTACTGCCTAAGCAGCTACAGAAGTTTCTAGAAGAGCCAGAGAAAAGGATAAGAGCTCTGGGTGTAGATTCTCTAAATTATTTTCAGTTTTTCATAGAGGACAGAAGAGCAAATAGAGTTTATTGACTAAACCAGTGCCCTTCTTCTAAGTCCGTATTTCTATACGACCACTGCCATTCTCAATGTTTATTGTGGAATGCTGGTACAGATCTCTGTACCTAACGTGGCGTTTTACCGGCTCATCCCCTCTCTGACAAGCTTTACAGCTTTACAACCACACTGGCAACAGTAATAGCACTTGTTTTCACTGGTATTCTAATTTTTACTTACAGCTACCTGAGGAAGAAAATGACATCATTGTTCTAAGACATGGAGCAGCTGTCAGGTGAGTAAAAAACATGGACTGCATTCATGGCTTTTCATGCAGTGAGAATGCAGTCCTGCTTATATCAACACCTTGGCTTCACCTGTGCTAGATCACCCCCTGAGAGCATTATTTTTATAAGCCTTAAGCACAAGCCTAATTTATACAGTAATTCTGCAAATGAGAATGGGTTTGCATTGTCATGTGGCTGTGTCTCATCTGTTAAGTGTAGCACCTTAGCTACTGCTGTAGTCCTCTGCCTAGCCTTAGCGTGCTTCTGCTGAAGTCTGCAGAATCACTCCTATTTCCTTTAGTGGGAGGAGAGTTTTGTCAGCACTTTGTGAAAACCATATGCTGAGTGCACAACTAGCCATGAGCTTGGATTTGAAAATATAAATGCTGGATAAAAAAAAAAAATTGCTAACACTGTAGCAGCACCCACTAAAATACTGCATTTGGTGTACACAGTTGCCATAAACAGCATGTAACTTTTTTTTCTGGAAATATATTAAAAGGGAAAATGAGTGACTCTGAAGGAAGTCGTTTGAGCATTAATTATAAAATAAATATGTGTTACTGCAATTCACATGTAGTTTCTGAAAGCATATAAGAAAATTAAAATTCCAGAAATGTGACATTATATGACAGAAATCAAGAAAGCTCGTGCAACCATGCTTTTAAACATCAAAGTTAGATCTGGTGTCTTTGGGTCATTACAACTCAGATAGCAAAGTTTTGGTTTTTTTGAAATTTCCAATGCTTTTAACAGTAAGTTATCTCGCTCAAGCTTTTAACTGATTTTTTGTGTTAGTGTGCACTGTCACAATCTAATAGCAGTCTTTATAGCAACTATACCTCAAAACAAATTATAGTGGTACAGTAGCTTGAGTGTTTTTGCAGCATAAATTTCTACCATGAAATTCAAGATTACGAGGACCCTATTGCTACTGTGTATTGAAACTTACGTGGAAAAACATTTGAGCAATTACATTCTGTACTTTCCTAGCCCCGTAATTCACAGCCTTGTTAAGCTCACCAGCAGAAAAAATCTTGTTGAGGACCACCAACTACCTTGATGAAGCTGGTGGATGAAAATCCATGCATCCTATACATACACATTCCAAAATTTTATGAAGTTTATTAAAAGCTTTTCTAGAAACTGAATGGATGGACTCTGTCAAACAAGATGTACCACAATAAAACCACAGATGGAGACACTCAGTGACGGCTTGAAGAATATTTTTCACAAACTTTGCTTTATATTTGACACCTCAGTCCAGGATGTCTCAAGGGAAATCTGCCAAATAAGTTCAAAGTGCAAGCCTGGGAACTAACATTCATAACTCACATTAAAAATCATAGACTTCAGGGGAAATACCAGTTTTATAACATGTTACAATTTTTCCCAATCAAAACAAATTCTCTCTATGTTCTACAAGAGCTAACAGTTTTGTCACTTCCTCCTACCAGTCCACCAGTACTTTATTTTCAGATTAACTCTGATGAGCATGATCAAGTTAAATTCAAAGCTTTTGTTCTCAAACTGTATTTATAAGGTTTGATGACATTTAGAAGTTTAATATTTTTATTCTGAATCTGAGTCACAGAATCACACAGAATCACAGAATGGTAAGGGCTGGAAGGGACCTCTGAAGATCATCTGGTCCAACCCCCCTGCCAAGGCAGAATCACCTAGGGCAGGTTGCACAGGAACGCGTCCAGTCGGGTTTTGAAGGTCTCCAGAGAAGGAGACTCTACAACCTCTCTGGGCAGCCTGTTCAGTGCTCCGTCACCCTCGCAGTAAAGAATTTTTTCCTCATGTTGAGGTGGAACTTCCTGTTCTGCAGTTTGTGCCCATAGCTCCTCATCCTATCACTGGGCATTACTGAAGAGAGACTGGCTCCATCCTCCTGACAGCCACCCTTCAGATATTTATAGACATTGATAAGGTCCCCAAAGGAAGGATTAATATACACTGAAGGACTAATATGCACTGAAAACTTCTGATTTTTGACCAAATATATCATCATTATAATAAAATATATTCTCTTTCCCTTTTTTTTTTCCCTACAAATTTTGCTACAAAGTGCAGCAGGTTCACCAGTTTCAGGTTTAAGTTTAATCACTGGTCACATATCTGGCTGAACTCCAGCTTGGATCATGAGAGGCATACTGCCTCTATAAGGACTTGGAGAAACAATCAGCCTGCAATGCCAAGGACCTGATGCCTGCTGACAGACCTAAACACAGTTCTATTAAAAAAGGCTGGAGTGGGTATTTGTTCACTGAAGATCTACCTCTTGTACTTTCTGTCTGTCTCTTTTGAGGGATGGGGAAGTCGTAAGAGAAGAAATTCCTCAAAATGCTCGTGTAAAATTTGGGAACTGGTGTCTCCGGAAAGATTGAATGGTACTGTTACTCAGTCTAAAAGACAGGACAGAGTTGGGTTTTTTTCTTCTTTGTTCACTTTTGCACTAAATTCTCCATTCCTTTTGTATGAGTTTGACATAAAGACTGGCTGCTTGACTTCGCCTGAGGGGGCTGCAGGCACAGAGCATCTTTACCTGGTGGGTCGTAAAACGAGACCATATGGATGCACTGTGGCTGAAAGCCCTGATTGCAAGACTTGGAGCAGCAGGCTTTGGAAGGGATTTACTTCTTGTCTTCACCAACACACTTCCCAGGCATGGACACTCTGTCTGTTACCTCTTCATTGGAGATGTAACCCCTAGCAGCCAGAATTAATGCTGATCATTAACTGATCCTAGTACACATTTTGGCAGATTTCCAGATCAGGCCTAACACGAACTTTTAAGGGGTATTTGAGAGAAGCTGTGTATAACAGGCATAAACAGAAACAGCAAATTTTAAATCTTCATTTTTTTATGCCATAGTATGAGAAGTTTTGCAACTGCAACACTGTCTTTTTACAGCTTCTCCTTAATTCTCGTTCCAGGGATGAGTCCTGGGTTATTTTCAGTTATGCAAGAATCTTCTGCATTTTCTGTTGTACACATTGTGAATAACTCTCAGTTTACTTTTTCTGATCTTGGATGGTCCTCAATCTCCATTGCTAGGAAAGTGTCTCTGTATTTTTCTTCTTTTCTTCCCAAACATTCCTCTGTGCCTTTCTGACCCTTCTCTAATGCCCTTTTTCTAATGTCTGACTTAAGTAATTTTACATCATTCTAATCTCTTTTACTGCAGGCATAAGGGAAAAAACAGCCTTCAGCTATTACTTTTGCTTGCTATATTCCCTCAGCAACAGAAAATGAGATCTTGCATCATTCTATTACACTTAAGACATTTTTATTAGATTGACATTAACATTAAAAAAAAAAGTTTCATAAAAATAACTCCCTAACATCAAACAGAATTCACTGGGTTATCAAACAACAGAGTTCACAACCATTCAGGCAGCATCTTGAAACACAGACAAGACAGAAATTCGGTAGGGCAAGATATGAAAAGGAGCAAAGAAACACCAGCTATATTGATATTCCCTTCAGCTATTTTTTTTTGCTGCTCATTGAGTATATTCACATCTAAAATGGTTTTGGAATAGTAATGCAAGGGCCAAGAAATCATCAGGCAAGGTCAAAAGCCACTCCTTCTTATGACTTTGCTCTCTTTAAGTAAGTGTTAAGGAGACCTTATGGTTTTCTTGTGGATATACCACAACAATAGGATCAGGTAATAAATTGGCATTTCCCATAGAACGATGTCGTAGAGGTACAGCTTCATCTTCCAACACTGGTGACTGTCAGCATTCTCAGTAACAACAGTCCCAGTCTCTTACCTGCTGGAACAGGCATGAGAGAAATAATGAAGTCAAATATCAAATATACTTTCCCTCTAGTCTTCTAAAAAGTCTGAAACAAAACATCATATTCAGCCTGGTTTCCCCATGGGTGCTTGAGTAGGGAGAAGATATGAAGCTTTACTTACTTCCTTTTTTCATAGATCACAGTACCTCATCCCTGTTACCTCCACTATCTAGAAATAGATACCCTGCTCTTTTTTTTTTTAGTGCAGTTCAAAACATAACTAGTGTGTTAGAAGCAGTATATAACAGATATACAGAAAATAGATATTCAACAGAAGAATTGCTCTTTACAGTATTGTTATCTCTTTTCATTGATAATACAAAGAATTGAGTCAACTAAAACAAACTACATACCTGTCTTTAAGGCAAGTAATGTTGAGACAGCTGAGTCCACTCTACGTATTTAGCACACTGTGGCATTTTGTATGTGTGATTTAGGAAATGAACATGTTTTTCTGAGGAACAAATTAAGATGACATGCATCAATTTTTCAAATGTAGAGGTCTAACTAAGAAAATAATTTGTGCCAGTGTGCTCAAGAGAGTTTATTCTTAGGCTAGTAAGGCGGAAATGCAAATTTTCGGATGATTTATTATCATTTCCCTGAAATAGGGAAACAAATAGAATATGAGGAATGTTATCTCCATCTCATGCGTTAAGGAGCAAACCCATACAATGATACACAGAAGCTTTATTAAAAATTCATCAGACTGTAAAGTGTCTCATTTTGTAATCAGAATTAAGTAGTTTTCTAATGTCATTAGCTGAAAGTCAATTTAAACCAGTATCAGCAGTTGCAACACTCTCCAAAATGCCAAATTAAATACAACAAATGTTTTCCACTTATTTTTTATTGGAAATGTTAGCATTTCGTATTATGAATCAAAACCATGTTGCAGTAACTTCTCTAACAAATACATTTCCAACTAATTTATTTACTAGTCATATTTACATTGGTCAGAAAAGTCAAAAGACTTTCAGAAACAGAAATCCAGTGATCATGTTTAATTTCTGATCCAGTAGAATATTGATGCATGGAAAAGCTCACAAGGTGTGCAGTTTTCTCCTATTAGATAGGCATTTCACCATGTTCCCTTGATAGTAAGATCCAAGAGCAGTAAGTTACAGCAAAAACATCCTAGAATAATGAAGAAGTAACTTTAAAAAAAACCAAAGCACCAGAACCTTTCAATATGAAAGTTAGGAAGGTGTTTGACACTGGTAGAAGCTACAGCTTTACATAGAAGTCATTATCTTTGGTTTACTTCTGTACTAAGGCAGTAGCTGTGATCTCAGACAGATTTTTTTATTATGATAAATATATCTTTTTGTCTTAAAATATTCTTACACGTAAATATCACTAGATTTATAAAATACATAAAGAACAATAGTTTTGTAATATAAACATTTTAGTTTGAGACATAATTGGCTGCTTCTAAATTAAATTCTTCAATAAGGGTCTAATGTTCTGGGAAGAAGGAAATGCATACTTCCCTCTAAAGAAATTAAACTTTCTTAAGGAGCTCAGGCAAGGTATCTAAAAGTTACTAGCAATTTAAAAAAACCTCATTTAGCTGATTGTGCATACATCTCAGTGGATATTAAACAAGCTGACACGTCAGGTATAAGTCACTTGGCATCTCATATGGTGTATGCAGTTATTCAAGTGTTAAAAAAAAAAAGATTACCGCCCCCCCACCCCCATATGTTATGTTGTAACATATTCAAATTATATAAGAGACTCTGTCTTTTGGAGTCAAGTTCAGTACTAGAAATGGGCCCCACATTGTAGCTGAGTTCTTGGCTGTCCACTTATTTCTTTAAAACTTCATGTTAGGTTCTCCTCCATAACATTCATTGCCTGCTCTCAGACTTTGGCTTTGACAATTTTTCTGCACGTTTACCCTAAAATGGCTTCCTGCAGGTAGTCTCCACTCTGTATTGTTGGCTGGTCCTTCCAGAGTGATGAAAACCATTCCATTTAAAACGTATTCAGTCTTTTGTACCTGAAAGATAGTGAAGTCTGCAAGGAAGTTGCTATTGGCTTTTATATACTGTGTTTCCTTGCCTTTCAGAGACAAAAAATGAAAAAAATCTGAAAAGGCACTGCTCAAGCTGGAAATGGATCAGTTCATTTTGGAGAAAAATAGTGGTTTTTTCTTCTTTCAAGTAAACAGCAAATACCATGTTCGCTTCCATTTCATTTCAGCTAGAGCAGTATTTCTCTTGAACACCAGCAATGAAGTGTCACAGAGGACTTGGCATCAGATGTAATATTTGAGAACAAATATTTAAGATGTGTGTAATAAAGGAGACCTTTGCATAAAAGAGCTCTTATCTACCCTAGTCATCTGTTGTACTAAAAATCATTTCCAAAAACAACAGTTCTGGAGGGGCTATATTTAGAGATTAAACCATCCCACTGTCAGCACTTCATGACTCTCATCATCCAAATGCCTGGAATAGGTTTGCAAAGAAATGATCAGACCAAACCAAATTTAAAAGCTCACTAAACAAGCTGTGCTGGCGTGTGCTATAAGCTGTATGGGGAGAGCGGAAATGAGGAAAAGGGCAGAAAACCAGAAGCAGATTTACTGCAGCCCAGCCCTGTGCTGCCACCAGCCTGTCCGCTGTTGCACCCGTGACATGGCCAAAACCTCAGCAGCCCCCCACTTGGCCTGCGTCAGCAGGGGAGGGGGAAGTTCACTGCCAGCTCTTCAACAGCTGGCAGAGCTCCTGCAGCTGTGGGTGGGTAGTAACTAGGCTAAGGCTATGGCCTTTTTGAGAAAGAAGTCCATTTTTTCCTCCTCAGCTAAAAATTCCCTCCTCAAAACGAAGATTTTGGGCTTGAGAGGCTCTGAACTTCAATCCCAAATGTTTTGCCATGTTGCTATATAACTCTGTGCACCAGCATAGAAAAGTCACTGCTAAGATCACCAGTCAGCTGCAATTTAAAACTGGGTGTGAAAAATCACTCAAAGTGGTCTTGAATTAACGGGTACACTGGGCAGATCACTGGAGGAATTTCGTCCCATCTCTAACTCAGTCTGGTGTGGTCACACAGGCTCTGTGGGGAGCTGAGTAAGGCTATTCAATACGCCTTTATGAAAGTTTCTCTCCCTTGTGTATTTTTTTATAGAAGGAACAGTCTTGTTTCTGGCCTCCATCCCTGGCATTTTTCTTTTTCTTTTCATGCTCTAATTTTTCAAATGAAAAAATACTAGAGAAGGTGCACTTCTGACCTCTGACTTCACTGATGGCTCTGTCTCAAGGCACTCATTTCAAAGATGGGATCTAGAGCAGTAATCGATATTTAGCTGTGTGATTGTTCTAAAGATGCTAGTGCATAATGCTGAGTTTATATAATCCTTTGAAAGATTGCCCTTCTGTGCTGAAAATGCTTCACATCGAGACAAGAAACACAGTCTTAGTGACATATAATGTGCTGCTTTAGAAAGTCCACGCGTTGTGGTAATGCATCTGTTATCATAAGGTGCAATACGGCACTAAAAACTCCTTCCCTTGTGCTCTGGTTTAGGAAAACATAAATAATTTTAATCTATTTGCACTACTTCGTTATTTTTTTACCGGATTATCTCTCCTACTTCCCTTCTAATCTTATGGTGATAACATTTATCTGATTCAATGAAACTAATGATTACAAATTTCTCTTTGCATTTCCAATACTTGAATTGTATTCCTGTGCAGTCCATTAAGTAAAGGGCTGTAAATTTACTGCAGCAAAAACAATAAGTAACTTTTTGATCTTTAAAAGTCATATTTCAAATAACTAAATCATGACAATATAAATATTTTTATATGACTGGTGAGGTTTGATGTCTATTGTAAGACAGCTACATCTCAAAGCCTATTAAAGAAGAAAACAACCTATTTTTGTTCCCTCTTGATGGAATTATCCAGCCATAAAAGATGAATTTCTGTGGTTTACCATTTCGTTCCACTGATTATTGCCAGAACAGTGAAGTGGTAAATACAAATGCTAATTTCAACATACTTTCAAAGCAAATTTTTAAAGTTTGATAGGCTCTCATAGTATTTTAAATTAAAATGCAAGGTACTGTAAAATCCATTTTGTTTACAAACAGAAAAAATACAATACAAATGCAAAAGATGCTGAAATATAAAGCTTATCAAACTACACTAAGAATAAAAACCTGATGGGAAAGAGAAATAATACAGAGGTAATACCAGCCTAAAGCAGTGGTGAGGAAGTGAGAGAGGAATATAGGAATCAAAAATGTCACTAGCATTATGGAATATAGAAAACATATTTTGAAACAATCAGTAATAATCACGTTCACTTTGACAGGCTATGCTGTGAGACAGAGAAATACCACAATATACCTACATAGTAGCAATTAGTGTTTTATGTGTCTTTTTTTAACTGCTGACTTCTTTTCTTACTCTATATTCAATATTTCTTTGGGTCATAATTTAATCTATTTTTTTTTTTTATTACTGAGAGTTAGAAAAAGATCATACATGTGGAGAAACACCACAAATTTAAAAGATCTAAAACCCCACTACCTTTATTAATTGAGGTTTTGAGTTTCTTTTCTTTATATATACTTTTGTGCTTTTACAGTCAGTTTTGCTCTCTTCTTTGCCATTTGTTTGTGATGGGTTTTGCATATATTTGTATGAAAGGAAATAATTTTATATCTATATATAACCTCATGCCACATATACAACTTGTAAAGTTATTAAAAATTATATTCTCAACTCATTTTAGTTGAATGCAGTTATTTAGGGAAATACACTTGGCCTTTTGAAAAATATCCTCAGATGGCATCAAGGTCAGGAGCCTTTTGATTTCTTCCCAGTATCAAAAAATGAACAAACAGAAGTGTGGTCACTTTCCCTAAAACCTAGGAACCAAATATTCACGTTTATAACATTTGTTAGAGTAAATCAAGAATTGTTTCTATTTTGGTGTTTATTGCACAGTATAGCACAAGGATACTTTAAGAACCTCCTGAAAAAACAGTCTTTTGCCATTATGATACAACTGATGGTAAACAAAATTGGAGGTTGCAAACCATTTCTATCTGTTGCCTTGTGGAAAGTTTTCGTTACCCCTGGAAGGTTTGCTGTACAGATGAAGACATCAACACGTAGGGAACATGGGCAATTCAGGAGAGCTGTCTTTTGAGAAATGCCTACCATCTTTTGCTCACTTTCTGCTTTGTGAGTGTGTTTTTGTACGGTTGTTTCTGGGCAACTGTCTAACTTGGGTTAAAGATTTTTTTTGTTGCTTTTTGTTTTTGTATTTTTTGAAGTATATACTTACTGGTCAATGCAAAGGTTTCCTCTGCAGGGAAACATTCTACTACCACTGAGCACATGCAAGATATGAAGGAATCTTTCTTTTCACGGGGAGTCTTCCGTCTCAATATTTTTTTTTCCTACATGTCATGTCTCCTCTTCCTCACACAATCCCATTAACATGACAGGCATCCTCAGCTGCAGCTGGTTAAGTAAGCAGTGTATGAAGAAAGGGTTGGGAAACAAAGGGAGCTTAAAGGTACCTTTTGGAGCAGCGTGATGCTGGCAGCATTTAGGGTACGTTGAGATCTGCCTGTTGCTCAGAGGAGGGAAGCTAGTATCCAGGAATCAGAGGCACATAGCAACAGCCGTAAGACTGGGGGGGTTACACATTCTTTATTCTAGAGGAATAGCCAGCAAAGCTCAAAGGATTTCCAGCTGTGCTCTGTCTAGAATAACAGAACGTTTGAGCTTAACACAGCTCATTTGATTTTGCTCATTGATTTTCATGTGTATTTTAGCATAATAAAGTTCACAAACTCCAGTGTTTGCAAAAAGTGAAAATGAAAAGGTTGTGAAAATAGTAACATCATTCTTGAATCTGAATGAATTCTCACCAGTTTTTCGCTGGCAGGGCACAAACACCTGTGCACAGCAGCCTATGCACTACTTAAATCCCATTTAGTTTAAGCCCTCAGTGAATTTCACTGGTACATAAACTTAAGACCAGTCATTCCATCTTCCCTGGGCAGCAAAGTTGAGTTAAGCAGCTTTTTCTCCCCTTGCTGATGATTTCCACCCCTGTGACTTCCCATCAGCTGCACTGATAACACCACTGCAAAAATAAAGGAGGTGCTTTAAATAATATAAATTCACCAGGCAGTTTTGAAGGGAGAATGAGTGGCAGGATACTGCATCCACTTACATCAGCCTTGCTGTCAGGGGAAATAATATGGAGCAATAGTCCTGTGCTGATGGGGTGTGAAAAGCAGATCTCAACACTTGCTAGAATTTTGGAAGAAGCTTTGAAAAGTGCAGAGCAAACCACATATCTGCTTTAGATTTGGCCTTTCCCCTGTGTGGAAGATGCCCAGGCCCAAGTGCAACAGGCAGCTCAAGTGGAATAGCTAAATTCAGGAGTTTAAAGGACTCGGGTTTAAATTACAAAAATTGGCATACTGTGAACATAGTGGACTAATACATCTGTAACACCCTGATCATTAGTAAAGATACTACAGTGATCATGGTACAGTGGAACAGATATGCAAACTGAATCATCCAAATCTCATTAGAAATCAGTCTTTCAATCAGACACAGTCAGCATTAACAGAAGCTGGCACTCTTTATATACTGAATAAACTTACAACTTTTAATTTCCAGTGGCATTAATCTGGCAGTTGTCACTAGGGGTAAAAAGAAAGCAAAAATTTAGGCAAATGCCTTTGAAGAGTACAAGATTTTTCTTCTCTTTCTGTATGTATTCCTTGTGACATGAGCCTCAGCTTGTTCTCTTCAACCTTGTCAGTTTTCATCACTGTTAAATCTCAGCAGAAGCTACGGGTTTAATCAAAAACAAACAATCTCCTCAGTTGAAAAAAGTGTTGTTTTTTTTTTTCAGGAGGTCTTTGTTTTTAAAGAGTTTACAAACCTTTAAAAAATATTATGTGCAGTATCCTTCTTGAATAACACTTCAATATGAAGTTACAAATCAATGTGGAGTTCCAGAAGCACTCATATTAGTGCAAAATGAGTTCATCATAATTACCATTATTACCATAAATACCAAAGGAATTAATAATGATTAGGGTGATATTTTAAAGCGTTCTTCATTATCATGTGTATTGTTTGTAAAATTCCAGGACAATGATAATTACTGTAAAGAGAACCTTTGGGCAAGGTTCTCTTCCCAATAGAGGTATAGCCCAAAGCAAAATGCTCTGAAGTCCCTCTGAAATACTCAAAAATGGGGTTAGGACACTTTGCACATGCATTAGCTTGGAGATTGCTCTCCCCATAGGGTAAATTTCAACAGTAGGCCTGATGTAAGTATGAAACCCCAAGAAATAAGCATTCAAGACAAACTTCATTTTTCCTGAATCTCTGGAAAGTAGCTAGAATAGTTCTTTAGTGCATATTTTGCTAGGTTTGTGATAGGTGAAGAAAACTCAAGCATGCCTTAGTGAATTCTGTGTAAGTATGTTTACTTGTTCAGTAATTAAAAAAGAAGTCAAACTGTATAGTGGAAAATTCTTTCAGTTGAAAACCCATTGGAATTTTTAATTTTTTGTAAGAATGAGGTATATAACACTATCATGCTTAACCTTCTTCAGGGAAACACTTATGAAATGCACAAAAAAATTAGAATTATGGCTCTTTGGTATGTTAATATTGGCAGCATGGGCTGCCTTTCAACTATTTATATCACCTTATACATCACCTTTGATTTTAGACATGCATTGCATAGGAAAGATAAAGCTTTTGCAGGGCTGAAGTGGCTTACAGACTTCTCGTGATTTTTTCTCCCACAGTGAATTTCAGCCATACAGGGTAACAAAATCATATAACACATGTGGAGAAGAAGGATTTATAAACATGATTCATATCAAGCTAAACCTTCTGGTTCTTTGGACTGTCCAACTCTCTCAATTTTTAGGATCGACAACTTTGCAGAGGTACAGACTAGAAAAAGAAGACAGCTGTGAAATTTTAGTCTGAATTTCAGTAGCTTTCAATTTCTTTCCCTTACCCATCTTATTTCAGTGGATAAAATGGGGCAGCCAGGAGGGCAGTTCTACTCTCCTCATCCTGTCATGGATTCACTCCCATGTCCTTAAGGAGCTGACAGAGCTTAAAACTAATCAAACAAAAAAGAAACAATCAAAGATCAACTCCCAGTACGTCAGCTCCCTGCTTGACTAAATGATACAACCATTGGAGCTCAAGGGCTGACATAAGGCAATGGGTGGGAATGTGTGGCTGGGGAGAAGGGGGAGCTAAGGGCTCACCAGCTTCCCTCTAGCAGTTTGCTCAGGACATGAAACAACCACAAGCAAAGCAAAAGGTACCAAAAGTATCAATCCATATCAGTCCATTCCCATGGGAAAGTCAGACTCTTGAAATGGAACTTTTTTTGACATAATTGCCTTTGTAGAAGGTTTAAAAGCCTTAACTCTCAGTTCAGTGCTTGCTTTTTTCCCTTGTTTCTTCTTTTGTTTTTACATTTTATCTCTAGCACCAAATATTTGAAAACCCTAGGCTTAAAATTTCCAAAGAATCTAAATCATGAATGCTTAAGTCATTGCTGAAAACAAAATTCTAGCCTATTTACCTGGTTATAGAAATTTTATGCTGGATGGTATGCTAACATTTAACACGTAGATGAAATTTACTTAGTACAGAGTTCATGCACAAGTATTTTAAGCTTAGAGGTAGTTGATAATTTTGTGTTAGAATACATTTTTGGTGGTTAGTATCTTTTTTTCTTCCTAAGGAAGCGTTTTTTCTGGTGGAAAGAGTTAAAATGATGGGTCCCTGGTTGCTCACCTAGACTACTGCTATCAGTTTCAGTTTTTACATGAATGGTCCAAGTTTTTGGACCATTTGCTTCTTTCAGCAGGGACAGGCAGACTAAGCATCCGTGGCTCTTTGGCAGTGAGGCTGAAAGGATGAAAGACTCCTATCAATTTTCCTTTGTCTTCAGGGAGAAAGCAAAGATCGCAAAAGCCTTCAATCTGGTGCTCAGAACAATGAAAAATTCCTTTTCTTTTCCTCCAAAATATTTTTTTTTTCCTGGAGATTCTATCACGTTTTTAAACTTTTGTCTTCTTTTGATTGAATATGCTTAAACACAGGATTCTAAGGCGTTTTAGCTGCTGGTGACCCCCACTTGAGGGCAGATACACAGGCAAGGTACACTTCCAGTTCTACCGTACTGTGGTGCTGTGGTAGTGCATTTCTGCCCTCATCCCCCCTTGCTCCTGGAGGGAGCTCCTGGACCACTCTATGACCTTAGGAATTCAGTTGCCTGGCAAGCCTTGGCCTTTGTGCAGAGTTTGGTGTCTGAGAGCCCCTCAAGAGCCCACACTTTAAAGTGAGAAGGCTTCTAAGAAAAAGGCCCCCTTGAGACCCCCTAGCCTAAGGTGGGTAATAGCACTGGTCATACCTGGAGTTTGGTTGCCTGGTAAACATTGGCCTTTGTGTGTTTGGTGGTTGAGAGCCCCTTGACCATATCAAACACTCTTGTGTAGTTAGGGTGAGGGATGGCACTAATCATACCTGAGCCTTGACCTTTGTGTAAAGAGGTTGGTGGTTGAGAGCTCCTTGACTGTACCAGCCACTCTTGCATAGCTAAGATGGGGAGTGGCACAGAGTGTACCAGGAATGCAGTTGCCTGGCCAGGACAGGGAACAAGAGCGGAAATAACTAATCATCCCCTGACAGCCCTGGAACATCTCATATCAGCGTTACTGGAAATTTGAGAAATTACCAAACCGGATTGTGGCCAGGACAGGAAGTTTACTGATGCCTAAAGTCAATCATCTTGTGACCCTATAAACAGCAGTCCCAAGTGAAGCCCTTTGAGCTCTCGGGCTGCGACCAGCATCTCCCTCTGAGTGGGACGCCTCCCAGAAAGCAAGGGAGCCCACTCTGAATGTTGTGACTCAACAGGAGGGTCCTCCTCACATTCTTTCCCTGCACCCAATCCTTTTTGACACAAACCATTGACTAAGTTTGGGATTAGGATTGGATCCAGCTGCACCTAGATTCCTCTGAATAGGAGTTTAGAAAACAAGGGGGTCCACTCTGAACGTTGTGACTCGATGGGATGATCTCCCTCATCTTCTTTGCCTAATCCCTATATAAGTCACACCAACCCAGTTCTGACTCAGTTTCCCTGACTCTGTGTAAATTTCTCCCTATCCATGTGTAAATCATTCTAACCCACTTCTAATTCGATTTCTCTTTGTATGCTTTTTCCATCTTGAATAAGTAATAGAGAACCTTGGTATCGAATTCTGTTAAGTCATGCTTTTTACAAATTCGTATCAAAATAATTATCTTTTCTAATATCTCTGGCAGTGATTCTTTAAGTGGACTAAACCACTCATTCGCACCAGGTGCCAGGCTTGGTGCTAGTAGGGTTGAACATCATCACAGTTAGCACAGATGGGGAATTAGACTTGGAAAGATTATACTAAAGGATGTAAACTTCTGGTGAGAACAGGCTTCCCTTGCTTTCCCCAAGGTTAGAGCTGCCTCTGTTCACAGGTGAGGATATTTCTGTAAATCCAAAGCAGGTTTCTTTACAGTGCTTTAGGCCGCGAGTTATCACAGCAATAGTAAATCTTTGTGCTTTATTTTCTGTGTGGAGTAGGAGAAGAAAAACTGCAATAGACTTAAACAGAAAACCTAATCCCATTGAAACTGGTAAATAAAAATGTTCTTTAAAACCTTGTGTTTTTCTGTGGTAGAATCAACAGGAACATTCAATTAGCACTTAGAATTCAATGTGTGCTATTTCATTTTAAGTGCTTATTTCATAAATGTAAACATGAATTCCCTGAGCCCAGAGCTGTGGAGCGGCAATAGTGATATAGGGATCTTTTGCTCATGATCTACTTCTGGTATCGGAAATTTTCAGCTTGTTTGGCTTTATTGGCCATCTCCCAGAAAAGGAGGGAGGGACTATAAGTGAGGAAGGGACACTAGTGACTGAATAACATTTGAATTACTTGGTAGGGTAGTAGTAAAAAAAGAAGTTAGGAAGAGAGATAAGCTATTACCAAAGCGCCAGCCAGGGATGTTTAAAAATTCTTTTCAGCAAAAGTAAGAGGAAGAGGTGTAAAGGTCTTGATATTCCCTCATGTGACTGTGACTGCTATAAGGTAAATTTATGGCACATTGGGAGGTCACATATGATTATATTTTGGCAACTTCGATTAAACTAATACTTCTTGGTAAGTAATTAAGAACGAGGTGCATTGCAAAATGCCTCTGTTTTTCAAGCTGACATAAATATTGCATTAATTAAATCTATTAAGAACATTGAAATGAGATTTCATTAACTAATATCCCCTATTAGGATAATTATGATTAATTATAGTTATTAGACTAATGGCCTTAATTCTCAAGCACAATGTGTTACGGAAGGTTGAGGCCTATGACAAATCGAAAATCAAAAATACGATCAAACTCTTTTTTAATATTTTACACAGCCACCATCATATGATGGTAGCTATGATAGCAACAGTTTAATTTTTTGCAATTCACCTCATGCTGGGAAAGAAGATAATTTTTTATGACTTGTTAGTGATTTTAGGTGCCCAACAAGAAGTGTTATAAAGGTCCTGATTTTTAGACCGTAAGTGCTCATCGGTATGAAAAATTAAGTTCTGGTATGTCCTACTAAAAGAAAACTTCATAATTTTGTCAAAGTTTTCTGCAGAGAAGGTTGACATTTTAAAAAGGTGAAATTCCACTCTTACATTAAAAAGTTGTGTTTTGTATGTAGCTGCACTATGTCACAGAAGTACTGTTTTGGGATATATTTGCTGATGTCTCCCATAGAGAGCTATGTTCCGTTTCAAAAATCACATTAATCTCTCCATATCCAGTAGCACAAGCATAATTAAATAAATGGTAATGCATGACCCTTGAATCCTACTTTGGGAGAAAGCCAAAAACTTACCAGATGATTAAAAACCCCGATGTTACATAAAAGAGACTTTTTACCTCTTTTTGCAGCTAAAGAAATAGGTTAAGTTTCTTGTGGCTTGAGCTGCAAAAGTGAACAAGATTTTACATGAAGTAGATCTGTTACATATTAGAATGTGATTGGGATTACCAGCTGCATTTTAAGAAAACACACACAAAATGACTGAGTCTTATTCAGCTCTTGAATGGATAGTCGTAAAGAACTGTCTATTCAGAAGATTTACCAATTTTAGATCTTGGGTAGTTAGAGATGACCAGAAGTCAGAGAAAAGAAAGAGAGAATCCAGATCATATCCAATCTGGGGAGCTCAAGGGGCAAGAATCTCAGAGATTCCATAAAGTTAGAATTTTGCATCTAAAAGTTAGTACTATATCTTTTAGGTGACAGGTTCCAAACAGGTGGAATCCCAAACAGGTTTGGATATCTAAACAGTGTAGGAAGACAGTCCTTAGAGCTAGGTGCTGTAAAGGATGTTCTATCTCCCCTTCTGTGCCCGTGCAGAACAGTGAAACCGTGAGCAGATGGAGGTATCTGCCTCCCGTGCCCTTGGAACTAGGCTATTGTATCTTGCAGAAGATTATATGGCTGACTGTTTAAAAATGTTAAAACATTTGCATGTGAGAGACAGCATTGCCATTTTGATCACCGTTTCTGAAGATTTGAACAGAACCAGTAAGCAATAACACTAGTTTAAACAATAATCTAAATATAGAGAGTCAAATATATTTTAAAAACTTATCGGTGACTGACTGGAGTGCAGATGACAATGGCTTTACTGTTGCAAGATGAAGTCTTCATTACCTACTCATGCCAAAAGTAGAGTAAAATATTTTAGATACTCAAGTCAAAGAACTGGTTTCTCATAATAACTGACCTTACTCCTCCAGAGGTTGGCTCTGGCAAATCTTTATTGATCTTTCTCTGTAGATTCAATAAACTCAGTCCTTCATTTGTTTGTGTGCTTGTTTTTTATATTGGGACATCTGGGTTTCTTCCTTTACTTTGTTATATCCTAATGTAACTTCTATAATTGCACACACTACTTCTTCCAATGGATTCTGTGATAATGCTTCAGTTCTCCCTAAGTTTTCACGTCTCATTCCTGTGTAGTCTCCTAATACACAGTGTGTGGTTCTCGTGACAACTCTATATAGCTGCCAAATCCTCTGCTTAGAGGCCTGGAAGGGAAAGTGCATGTGTTATTAATCAAGAGCTGGCATGCTCTTTCATGGCCGGTTTCCTTTAAGACACAGTTACTAGAGTTCAGAGTTTCCTTATCACTAGGTAATAAAGCAGAACTTCTGCCTTGGATACATGGCACAGAGACAGGGAACACAGAGGCTGACGTGCTGAATCAGACTAATGGTCTATCTAATGTGATATTCTTGTGGTGATACTGAACAGTACCGTATGAAAGAGTTCAGAGCTGTCCCTGTAATGAAAGGGACATCTCTTCCTAACCCCAGGCAATCGTTGTGAGGACTTGCGCTGTGAAGCACGAAGAATGAGAACCCAAACATGGCTTTAACCCTTGGCAAGGTAATTGCGATTCCTATTGTTTGAATGCCATTTCTTATTCTTTTCTGAATCCTACAGTTCTTTGTCTCAACTGTATTTCATGACAGCTACTTTGGCAGTAGTGATGGGCTTATAAAAATCACACAAGCATAATACTAAGGATGCCCGATACTAGAAATTAAGAAATAGCAGAAGGAAGTTGCTAATACAATTTGTACTTTCTGCTCTTTCCTATCATACATTTTAATTGTTTATGTTCAGTGGTTTATAATACATTTTAATGGCACATTTTTCATAGGTCTTCCATCTGACTCGGTACTGATGAAACCTACTCTGGCGAGAACTTGCCTTGGCTATAATCAGGAGGACCACTCTGTGCTGCAGAAATAGGGAGAAACTGAGTGAGTGGGCAGAGCGTGTCTAGTTTTCAAGTCCTTGTTATAAAAAAGAGAAATTCAGGAACATCTCAAAGAAAGTACAAAAATTTTCAGCTGTAGAGGAAAAATAGTTTATTTCTCCTTAGCTTTAGTTTAAAAAATGGATTAATCATCTAGACTGTAATTCACAGTCTGAGTATGATGCCTGGAAAAGTCAGGGGTTGCCCCAATCTAGGAACTGCCACCTATAGCACTTTGTGTTGGAGAGCATTACAGACACAGAGTATTCTCCTGTAGTTTCATCCTGACCCTGTCGAGTAGTAAGTAAAAAGTAAGGACAGATTGGAAAGTGCAGAGCTCGTAAAACAAAATTCTCAGCTATACTTCAGAAAAACCTTAGGGGTTCAGTTTGGGCATTTTTTGTTTGGTTGGTTTGTTTGTTTGTTTTAACTTAAAGCAGGAATCTGGTATATTATACTAGCCAAGCACTCATTTTTGACTTCCATCCATGTTGCAGTTATTTACTTGTCTTTTCTCCCACCTCACTCCCCCCATTGGTTTCTATTCCACAGTAGAACTGCGCTCTACAACCTGCAAGATTAATAGCCTGAGTAAAAGACTAAAAGGTTTTGTTTTTAGAAAAAAGGTAAAATCAATGTGACATATAAAAGTCTACCCCAAAAATTGCATTTGCCATTTTTTAATGTTTTAAAGGGCTACAGTTGACTGAAGCAGCATGATTACCTTACAAAGAATCAATGAGGATTTAACATTATTTATCACATTCATCTGCGTAAGAACTTGTGTGTGTTTTTTTTTTTTCAATTAATTTACCTTGTGATGGAGTGAACATCAGTGCTTAGCCATTCACAACATCACCTCTTGTAAAGATAGGCAAAACTGGGTGACTTTCTGGGTGTCCAACAATGATTGACTTTTTTTTTTTTAACAGTTCAGCATTTTCATTCATTGCAATTCTACTATCCAGTTATTGTGATTTAAATTATCACTTTCTTCTGGCATCCCCTCTTTTTTCGTCTTGATCTTTGACAGTGCCTCATCTTCATTACTTGCAAAGAATAGCTTTAGGGCAGTTGTATATCTGCCAAGTGTGGTAAAGAATGATGGAAATAACTCATTTGCTTTTTCTGCAGTATTGAGGAGGAAAGATTGGTCTTACTCCCTGGCAATCTAGTTTATAATTGGTTCTTTAATTAAAAGCTGGTCAAGAAAGAATACAGAGGTAACTCCACATGCTCAGATCTTTCCCTCCCTGTTTTCAACATGCCAAAAATCCAGTTTCATTGCTGCCCACAAAAGCAATCTGAATCCAACCAGATGCTTCTCTTCAAATTAATCATCAGTGAATGAGTCTGCCTCAGCATTTTACTCCAGATCAGGGGTGCATTTTTGAAATAAATCTCCCAATAGCCTCCATTTTCTGCTCTCCAGTTTGCTTCATAAAGCGGTATCAAAGCACAAAAAATAGCTTCCTTTCAAATGAAACTAAACTAGGAAATATGGTCTGGGTATCTAGGTATCTAATACATCTCAACTTGCAATATGCATTCTGTTCCTAGGAGCAGAGCAGAGCTAGTCTGGTCCGTAAACCCCTCTGAAACTTAGTAATGATGTAATGTAGTTGCCAGTCCTCAGCACGAAGTGCTCTGCCAGTTGTGCTGTGCTCCTTGGCAATGTGAGCAGAACTAATTCCGGTATCTCTGCTAAAATCAAAGTCTTTGGCCCTTCTGCAGCTCACCTAGCAGGCAGTCAGACATCCCTCAGTGGATGGCTTAGTGGGCTATGTAGGAACCGGTAAAATTAATTAATTTACAGATTTTTGGCCCTTCCCTGAGGTATTAAGAACTAAGGTTGTGAGCTCTTTAACAACATCTGTCACCTGAGAAAGCATGTGTTACTCCAAGTAGCCTAAGAGCTTTAATTCGTATGGTAGCGTGGACTGTATTCAGCAAAACGTGGTAATCCGCATCAAAAAGCTGTCCACCAGCTAAACTGTAGGAAGTACCCACATGATATGGAAAGAAACCAGAAACCTGGGATTCACTGCAAGTTTCTAGACATAAGCTAGCTTCTATGACATATTAATTTGAATCAGCTGGAAAAATGATGAATGTAAAGTAGTTGGCTTTTTTTTTTCTAATTAGGTCTTTCCCTTTATATCAGGGAGACTATTTTCCTACTCTCTCTCCAAGCTTTCAGCATCTGCACTTTAGATTGCCTTTGAAGTCTCTTAATTTATGTTTTATCTAACATAATTTTATTTTACCCTCTGCTTCACCAAGACTGTGTTTCAGATTCTTCCTGGCTTGAATGATTGCTTCGATTTGTCAGTTAATCATGTTATTTTTATTTTCCTTTCTGCTTCATTTTTAAACACACAACTGTTTAAACTGCTAAGTCTGATAATAGTTTATCATCCACATACATCATATACATGTATTCCACTGCTTTTACTGTCTGAATCACAGACAAGCTCAACTCCCTTGGCTAATTCTAATGTTCTGTTGATTACAGTGTTGAGACTAATAGGAAACAGCTGAAGACATTGGAGAAGCTGACAGAATTTTCCTACGCCATGTTTCTATCTGGACAACCCATATGACATCCAGCAGTACTAATAAGGAGGCTATTGCACTCTCAGATTTTACTCTCAGCAGATCTGCTACTGGAAAATTAAATATTTGGGCATTTGCTAGAAGAGAATAACTACACCCAGTGAAACGGGTAATAATTTTGGCTGAAACTTTTATTTATGCCTTAGACTTTCATGAAAGGAGATATTTCAGTATCTTAGTTTATCAAATACTGTTCTCAAAGAAACTATTTTTAAAATCAGTAACATTTAGCCAATCACTGAGAATTTAGGGCCAAGTTAATTAGCTGAAGTATCTCTTCTGTTGTTATCTACCTTACATAGCTTGCTGTTGTCTTTAAATTGTAAATATTATTTGATTTTGCATTTCCCCTTCATCACATAACACAACCATTTTACTGCAGACAAATACTTGAACCAGTATTTGAGTATCACTGTTACTCATTCAAAATCTTTTGGGCAAACTTTCAGGAGTGTGCTGGGGTTCTGGACCATTATTTGCTATTGATCTGCTAAGCCTCAAAGTGTTTTTCTAAATCCAGTAACAGCCCATTTTAGGTTTCCAGTAAATCATCACTTGCTCTAGCAGCCTTCAGAAAGTCTGAAGAATGATGCTTTCATATTTCCATTTATGTAAATCTGTAGATGTTAATTTGTTTGGTGGCTCACATTTCTAACATAGCTCTTGAAAGCTGTAGGTGTTACTTTCATCTGCAGTGGGTTCATCCATAATATTGTCCATTAAGAAACATAGCTGCCTGAGAGCACACACAAATCAAGTAATTTAGCTTCTCAAGCTTCAGTCCTTAAGACACATACGTGCTTAGCTTTTTGCATATGGAATTGTCCGATTTATTTTAATAGGACTATTTAAGATGTTGTCAAGGCAGGGGCCTAAGCAATCAGTAATGGTTTCTGAAAAAAATAGATAAAGAAAGTTTTTCTCCAGACTATGAATGACAAAAATCAGAGATTTTGCATCTCATATTTTAGAATATAATCTGAATAGTTAATTTATTTCATGCTATATCTTCAGATGGATACAAGAAGTAGTTTTTTATGTTCTTTATTTTTGGCTCACCGCTGTTAGTCAGTACTCACTTTAGAGCTTTTAGTCTTCAGGGATACCCAGGGTATGAGTCTCACTTGCTGTTCTGAAAGAGGTATCGTCCCAGGGTTGTTAATCTTTAAACTTATATATACTTATTTGTATATTTGTTCATATATTTTTAATATATATATATATTCTACTTCATCTTTGCAGCCTCCACTGTGAATTGCTAGATATAACACGTATTCCAGTTGTCATGAAAAAAACCAAAACTTTTTCTCATTATTTGCACAACTACGCTTTTCTCAGTTTCTCTCATCTGAGGTATTTGAAAAGAGAGATAATTTTGGTACTTACATAATCTGATGACAAGTGCTTTTTTTTTCCAATGCCATCATTTCTTCACATAGCTTTGATTTTTAAAAGCACTAATATCAACAAAGGGAATATGTTTCTCAAATAAAAACTTCCTTTGCTTCTGGCAACAACAAAAGTAGTTGACAAAGAACAACTAAGGCACCTTAGACCCTTCTACTGCCTTACATATTCTGTTATTTATATCAGTGCAAAGCAAATGTTAAATAGCTGTCAAATACTTTTCCTGATTAAAAGTGTTCAACTGTCACCTAACATTCACATTGGTCAGGTGTGAGTGACTCTGTACTGTGTAAAGCAGTGGAAAAATCAGACTCAGATAGTAAGTTTATAAGGCTTATAATAAAGGCTGATAATAAAGGTTTATGGACTTTTGGCACCATCTAAAGAGGATAAAATGCTTGCTCTGTGAGAAAATTTAGATGGTTACAGGCCAGTGTCATCATATGAACCAAGAGTAAGAGCTGAAGTAAGACTTGCTAAAGCTGGGAATAAAAGTGGTGAGACAAGACAGGCTCTTTCAACATACCTTGCAGGAATTTGTAACATTGCATGTTACGTTGATGTAAAATTGAATACTTTGAATAAATATGAATATTCATGAATAGATTACTCAGCATATTATCAGACTCTACTATGAAACTGATCATGTTAAGCAATATCTGATTTCAAGTAGGCTGTTACTCATCTTAAGCAAGATCATGAGAATCAGTTCCTCTTAAAATTCACTCTTCAGAGGTAACATGAATGCAAATAAAAGTACATATTTTCAGCACACAAACTAGACAAATGTTTATAAAAGATGCGAGAAAAATGTTTATAAAAGATGCAAGTAATATAATAAAATAAAAAACTTGCACTGAGTTTGAAAAAGAAAGGTCTCTCCAGCTATAGAAGGTCAACATTTGTCAGGGATTTTCTCTCACTGCCTGCATTTGCACTATGTTGCATTCCTTAGGTAAAAGACCCTCCTAGAGGTTAGCCTTTCAGTTATCCTCTTCCTGAGTTTTTCAAGGAATCTAGACATGAGTTTGTGTCTGGTAAAGGATAGCATAGTCATTTGGCGTGAGAGGTATCCAGACGTACCTAGCACTGGAGTATGCCCCTTCCAACCAGGAATCCTTGTGTCCCTGGTCCATGAGATTCTTGAATAATTTTCTTCTGTGTGAAGGTAACAGGTAGCGTCCACAATTCGCACAAAGCTTTTTGGCTGTGGTATGATTTGTAGCCATAGCTCAGGATCTAGGAGCCTGTTTTCATATATTTTATCTCTGAGGGCCAGGCTTTAAAGATCTAGCTCCAGTGGGGCCACCAAACAGGAATTCTTCTAGTTTTTAGTTATATTAGGTGTGCTTTTTCTACCTGCTGGTACTATGAAAAAAGCATCAACTTGAGCAGTACACAGACAATTCTGTTGCTCCCTCAAAAATTTGTTCTTGGATTCTTGGGTATATGAATTTCCAAGGGTCCTCTGTAGCATAAGCTGCTCTTTGTCAGCTGTCCTTGTCACATATGGATTAGTATCTGTCTACCTGCTATGGTTCTAAAGGCATAATAAATGAGCCCAAGTTTACAAAGACATTTTCTCCTTCCTGTGTTGCTGAAAACATTTCTCCATCAGAAGGTGCAGAGGAATGGTTGATGATTCACCAAGATCAGCTTTACATACCCTGTAAATCTTCTTGCTAACTTCTCCCTCAGAATGTCTTTCTACTTGAGGAGTAAGTTTTGCCACTCTCCAAATAAAATAAACATTGCTTCTCTTTCTTAGAAAAACAGCTGTTGCTTTGTTAGACTAGCTGTCATCTCCTGAATTTGACAGTCTTTGTCCTACCTCAATTCTCTCCTTAGTGATGGTTGTGTTCCACAACCAGTGTGAATCAGAATACACTGGCATTGTCGCTGAAACATAAGATCAACCCCCACTCACATCTGCCCATCCTCACCTTGGCATCCCCCTTCCTCTGCACTTACGCAAATCTGGTCTGAATCAGGGAGTCAACCTGGAGAAGGAGACTGAAGTTACGGCAAGTTACACCAAAACGGAAGATGCAGTGGTGTAGGGATAGGGTGCTGCAGTCAGGGCTGGAGGGAGAGGGTGGAACGGCTGGTTCATCAGCAGTGCCAATTTATGCATGCCTGAACTGACTGTGAAACTGTGGCATCCGTATGCACATATCAGTACGAAGCAACTTTATTAGCTGAAACATATTTCATATCAATGCTTGTATGAACAGACGTGCAAGCACCTAGACAGGATATATACACATATTACTGAGACAAGACACAGTAGTTATCAACTGGAGATACAGAAAGTTTTGGGATGACTTACTGTATCTTTGTTGTAGGAATAAAATCAAGTGTCCTTTGCTGTGGTCTGATTCTAAGCCACTTCTCATTTTGTATGCTTATGTGAGGCTTTCAAGTTTTAGAGTAACAAATTTGATCTCTTCCACTTAATCAAAAACCTTTCGTAATGGTGCATTTATGATACAGCACAACTTTGTGAAATAATCTCCCACTGTATTTTCCAAACAAGATTTCTGCTGAAGCATTCAATTCTCATACGGCACTTACGTTTTTAACTGTGCATTTAATTCTTAGCTAATTGCCATCAATATTTATGCTGTTGAACTTTTATCCTGCTACATATTGTATAATTGCTACCATTAGATCATCTCCCAGAGGTTTTCTTTTCAGATTCGTGTAATGTATCCATGTCATTCTTTTGCAAAGCACAGATTTTTATAATATTGTTAAACTGTCTAATACTGAATTTATACTTTGGATCATAACTGAAGTTGATTGCATCTAACAAATTTAGTAACTTCACATTCACTTTTTAATGTAAAAAGGAATAATGCATTGTAGTGCTGTTGTCCACTATTTTCTTTGGCTTTCTAAAGTCAGGGTCTCTTAACAATGGGTAACGTAGCATCCGGAAAGCAGAATGCATGGGGAAGTGTAAGCTGAATTTTAATCCTCTCAGTCTCGCTAATTTTCTAGGTGTTTTGCATGTACAGTCACAAAAACCCTAAATTAAGCTACCTTACAGAAAAAAAGTATTTTTCATTTCCAGAAAAATGTGACATAGAAGGAAATGCCAGTCACTTTCTTGTCCAGAAGACAAACAGGACATCCTGAAAAACCCTTGTACTGGCTGCTGGTTCTCTAGGGGAGCCATGGCCCTCCTGCTGTGTTTATACTGGTAAACAGGATGGGGCCAGGTACACACTAAGGTAACGGCACATGATCACCCATACTGTTCAACAGTTGATCCAGTCCCTTCCATGTTATTTTGCCTGTGTAAATGCGTAATTTCCCACACAGTGCCCAGACAAGGTATGGCAGAGTAGCATGTTCCAGTGACTATTCCCAGTAAAGATGAAGTCACCTAATTTTGCGGGTTTTGGCATGCAAACCATGCCATGCAACTTAGCCTTAGAGCCAGAGAACAATAGCTGATTTGTTTTGTTCAAAAATAAGGACCCAACCTTTGAGCACATCTGAGTTCTGAGTCCTGAGAGCAAGCAAGAAAATTCAGCTTTAAACCGGCTAACCAAATTTGAAAATTTTCTGTGTCTAAAATGTTAAGAAATATTGTGAAGAGACAACTGAATACAATTTTTACTCATGTGTGTTGTATGAGATTTGTCAATTTTGTGCAAAAGAGACCTGTTTCATGACATTTTTCAGATTTCATTTGTTTCTGTTCTTGGCATGGTACAAATGCCAAATACAAATAAGAGAGAACCAGTAGCTAGGATTATCAATACTCTCTTGCTATTCTGCCCAAACATGTGAGAAAGTTTCATGTTGGTTAACTAATCCAGAAGAGGCGTTTCTGTGTCTGCCATGTTTCAGGTAAGGACCACATGAGCAGAGCTTGGCAACATAAAAAATTTTGGTGAGTTCATAGGGATAATCAGCTGAACAAAGCATTTTAACATACTGCTAAGTTTAGAACAGTTAAGCAGAGCTTTGAAACCATGCACTGAAAATCTCAAAAGAAATAAAAGACCGTAGTCTTTTGTGTTAGGCATGTCTGTAACCACTATGGAATATGGACCCTGATTCTGGTATCCACACAGCAATATACTTCAGATCTTCAGTAGGCTACATATGAATGGTTGCAACCATGATTGAAAACTGGAGAGAAGAAAGTTCCAAAGATGTAAGAAGCTAAAAATGTTTATTTTATCATGTTCTAGAATAATTCACAGTATCTGAAAAAGAGTTTATTCACAGACTTCTTCAATACACAGTAGAAATATGAAATTAAATAACTGGCAGTTATAATTTTACAGCTGGCTCTTCCAATTGGCTGATATTGCTCCCATAATGTTATCTCTATGCTGTGAAGTTCATCAGCGTTGTAGTAGAAGATTTAGGACAGTCCATAAAGCCATGTGTGTGCAAAGAATGGGACATATAGTTTGTTGATTCAGTTGCAGGCTTTGTCTTGATTGAAGGATATTCCGTTAAGACCAACTGAGTTTTAATTAAGATAACCAAAAGGTAGTTTAAAATAAGGAACTTTTAATTATGCACATTTGGCGAGGGGAAAGAAGGAGGCTTGGAAGTGCACACATTTTTTTAAAGAGCCTAGTTCTTTTGCATTAGGCAGACATATTAAGGTGGTCTTCCCAGTACTAAAGAGAAGTTATTACAGAATGGCAATATGACTGGATGCTATAGAGAAGATTACAAAATCCTATACTATGCACATAGCCGAAGTCTATTTCACTGTAACACCTTGCCTTGGATTTCAACGCTCACAGATCTTTGAAAAGAGACACAGAGGAGAAGACAGTATTCCATAAAGGCTTTTTCTATTCAGTGGGAAAATGGAGATGTCAGTGACACGAAGTTTATTATTCAGGGGTCTTAACAACACACTAATTTCCTTTATTTGCAAGCAAGTAGTTCGCTTATGCTGATTTACAGATGTGCAGATTAGTGCTGATAACAACTGTGGGAACCAAAATAACCTCAGTTGTGGTTTTCCTTGATTGTAAAAATCTCACTGTAAACCAGGGTCGTATCTCTTTTCACCAATTGTTCCTTCATCTCACGTTAATCTAATGCTGAACTATCTGTCATAGGAAAATTTAAGTACTTTTGTCACTTGCTCCTTTTAGGCAACCTATGAATCAACTGGATATCTTTTCCACGTGGTTGGAGGAGGAGTGAGTATCTTTGCTACTTTTAGTCTGTTGCTAATTATTTAATAGTGTCTCCCCAATCCTGAGTTTGTGCTCATCTTTCTCCTCTTTGCTCAGTGACCCATAATAGAACTCATTAATAGCCAGATGCCTTTAGGGAGCACCCTCCTTGAACATGTTACACTATAACAGTTATTAAGAATAAATATGGAAGCTGTTACATGCTTAATCTTGATATTTGTGTCAGTTTCTAAAATCAGCTAGACATTAGCTGATTTTGCAGCAGGTTTTCTCATGGCTGGCTCTGAAGACCTCACAAGCAGGTTGTGCATCAGTAGC
>NW_010558054.1:80583-90967 GCF_000687285.1 Phaethon lepturus | reverse complement strand
AGCAGGAATTTCCATTCCTGTACATCACGGAGTGGTATTCATGGTGACATGTGACAATCACAAAAATGTCTAAACCCAGAGCCCAATTTTAAGACCTGGGTCACAAAACACTGCTGTAAAATAATTTTCCAGGTGCTTTTCTGCAGATGTAACTATAGCAAGAAGGGCTCTGCTAGATATCAAATCATTGGGATGATCACTTTAAACAAGCTGAAAAGAGCTGTCTTAAAAATTCCAGCAACTGGAATTCTCCTGCTACTCAAACTTAGAGATTTAATAGTCTGAAGAACTCTCTCCAGACTTTTATAGTGGCACTAAGGTCACAAACACACTTTTCACAGTAAGCATAAAAATACATGGTAGCTACTAAGTAGTTTATGTATATCTCACGGTTCCGGAGAAGGCTTTGCATTTTGAATTACACAGGGACATGAGCTTATGTTTGAGAATAATCAGGTGGACATTAAACTAAGAAACTTCTGAATAAAGGAGCTTTTCAGGTAACGTGCACATATGTGAAGGCTGGTTTCAAAAGCCAGAGAAAGCATCTCACATGACATTGAATCATTGCTGAAAATCCTCACATGTAAGAGGATTATGAGCTGCCATTGCATTACTCAAGTACAGAAACATGTAATATTTCTGGTTTTTTTCCAAGTACAGAATTTTCAAGTACAAAATCATGTAATAAAACAACATGTTCCACATGATGTCCAGGAGACCCAAGCATATCTTCTTGGTAACAGATAAGCAAATATGCTTCAATAAGTTGCTGATGCAATCCAGTAGGAAAAAAATATCCCAACAAAAACCTATAGAAGAAATAAAATTTAATAAATAAATACATTTATGTTTTTAAAGACAGCTCTTTAAGAATGCAAAATAGTGAAGTATGGCAAAAACAAGTCCTTTCCAGTAAACAAAAAAAGGCCCATGGTCATAGTAAGGCAAAATGTGCTATTTTCTCCCTCACATTTTAATACAAATATGGTATTTTAGCTATAAATCCTACTCAAACAATTAGTGTTATTGAAGTTGAAAAGATATCTGTAGGTAATTATCGAAAAGATGATGTACATCAACAACAGGAGGGCAGTGTTCTCAGTTTCACTCAATGAATCATGCCGGAACGTTTGTTTGATTTCTTTAAACAGTTTTTGATTACCATCTGTTAGTGATGAAACAACAACAGTTATCGCGCTCATCTATCTATTAAAAAAAAAAAAAGAGAAAGTAAAAGCAAATACAGAATTGAGCCAGACTGAAGTTCTATTAAAAATGTGTCTAAGAAAAAGTCTAAGAAAAATGATGGCAACCAGGAGATCATTCACGGTTTCTGGAAAGAGTCCATGCCACAATCTTCAGCAGTTTAGTGGCTACTGAGAGTTTGATATGTGCCTGTCATTTTAGAGACTTAAGAAACTTTGATACCAACATGGTGACAAAACGACAGGGTGTGGTGAGACTTTATCAATTAAAGGGAGGATGACAAGAGCAAGAGCCAATTAAGGGTCTAAGCCCCCGTCCTGTCTTTGCTCCCTAGTGTGGCTGACCTAGCAGAGCTGCGCAGGGGTTGTATGGGGCCACACGTTTCAAAGGCCTGGTGCTTCCTCTGCCCTAGGAAGGTAATAAAACTGTGATTTAATGGCTCCTTGTGTGGTTACTGTTCCGAAGTGATGTTGCCTAATACCTCTTTAAAGTGCAGAAGAAGACAGGGAAGAAAGTGTCAGTCAGTTTCCAGTGTTTTCTTCGTCCGTTCCTGGAGAGGTCCAGCTATTTTATATTGCCCTTTATAGCAATAGTTCAGCCTTCCCACATAAGCAGATGCTTAGAGCAGTGTCATACAGGTAGAGTTTTTGAACGAGAGAAGGGATGTTCAGAGAAATCTATTCAGATTATGATAATAACATGCTCATATTTTTGCACAAATGCTAAAATGATGATTTGCAAACTTTTGAAGGAAGACGATGTAAAGTCCTTCCCCTTCTCTTTCTTCTTGTTGAGATGATCAAGATAGAGATGAAAATACTTTCAAGGTCAGCCTCAATGGATAGGGATCTCTTATAAATACTTCTCTGGAAAGATAATACAGTATTTACTACATCTAGCCTAATGAGTCTTTGTTTGATATAAGTACACTTGTTTCCTGTGGCCTGACCTTACAGATCATAAAGAACTTTACTCCTTGATGATGAACAGAGGCGAACAAACAAAACCCAAACACAGAGGCACTGTATTTCCATATGTTCTTTATTTAGAACTCCAGATGAATAGCCGCACCAGAGGAAAGGAGTCCTTTGCTCATGTTATTGATGAACAAAGAATACTTCAGACACAGAGGAATTATCTGCCTAATGGTCTTTGGGCAAAATTTTGGGAGTCATTATAATTTTCTAGAAATTTAGAATTGTTCACCTAACAAATTTGTAGTACAACAAGAGAATGTTTCCACTTGGGAAGGACTTGCAAGCCCTTTTATAAGTCCTATTCTTATCCATATAGAACCCAAATTATTCAGAAGAACATACTGTTTGGCAGAAAATGATACAAAGTTATTTCACCTTGGAATTGGGTTTTCTTCCTCTTGGCTGTCATGGATAAAGAAGCCTCTGCTGACTCACAGAATGAAGCAGCTGAGCATCATGGTCCCTGAGGCTCTTCTTACCTAGATAGTAAATATATCTGAAATTGCCAATTCTCATTATATGATAGATCCTGAGCACAGGAATAGGAAATACATCCTAAGGGGTGAAAGACAGCCTTGCCTGAGACCAGCTTAGCATTCGCTGGAAACAGCTTGAATGTAGTTTTGCAGGTGGGGAGGGAAGAGCTTTCATGGAACAAACATATTAATCCCCTGGATATCCGCATACATGACTAGGATACCATGCTAAATGGCTACTGCTAAAATTACGTTAAAGTTGTGTTTACCATTCATTTATAGTTAAATCAAGGCTGTAGTTTCCATAATTGCAGCTGTGGTCTTTATGCCCTTAATCTAGTTTTTCACATTTCAAACATAACCTTAGCGCATAAGAAGAACACAGGAAAAAATTTGTGGTTACAATGCAAAATAGTTAGTGATATAAGAAGATCTGTATGGGGTTTCAGAAAACCATTTCTTAGTTCAACAGAGAGCATGGAAGTTTGGGATACTGGGATATTCTGCTGGAATACCTGGCAGAAGGTGTAACATTTGGAGGGGACAACTCTGAAATATCTAATTTAATTCATAAACAGCTTTGTAAGAAATCTTGCAGGTCTGTGCTGCTATGGCTGAAAAACAGTTACATGTGTAAGCACATATTAAGTATATTGTTCTTTGCTTTACCCTGCTCCGAAGCCAGATTTCTTGCAACATGCACACAGACAGCAAACCGGAAGTCTTGGAAGTACGGCACAGAAAAAGCCTGAGAACTGCACTGATTATATGCCTTGGCTTCACCATCTGCCTGCACTCTGTTGCATTCAGTGGTTCCAATAAAAACCCGGTGAAATAGAGATGAGGTGTGTATCTATAGCAGAGACAGCAAATCAGTTACTCTAGCTGAACAGAAAAAACAGTTACAGTTCACATTTGATACCACGGACTTCTCCCATGCAAGACACAGGTTTTAGCTTCCCTCTTGTACTGGGTCTGGCTAAGATGGGGTTAATTTTCCCCACAGCAGCCCTCACAGTGCTCTGCTTTGTACGGGTCGCTAGAAGGGTGTTGATACCACACCAGTGTTTTGGCTACTGCTGAGCAGTGCTCGCACAGCATCAGGGCTGTCTCTCCAACATCCTCCCCTCACCAGCAGGCTGGGGGTGGGCAAGATCTTGGGAGGGGACACAGCCAGGACAGCTGACCCAAACTGGCCAAAGGGACATTCCACACCACATGATGTCAGCTCAGCAATAACAGCTAGGAGAAAGGGGGGTTTTATGACATTTGTCTTCTGGACCAACCAGTATATGTACTGAAGCCCTTCTTCCTGGGAAGAGGCTGGACATCACCGACTCATGGGAAATACAAAACAAAGCTTTTGTTTTCCTTTGCTTTGATGTGCAGCCTTTGCTTTTGCTTTATTAAACTGCCTTTTTCTTGACCCATGTGGGATTTTTTTCCATCCTATTTTCTCCACCCCCCTGTCCTGCTGAGGAATGGAGTGATAGAGCATCTTGGTGGCACCTGGCATCCAGCCAAGGTTAACCCACCACACCTCTCCACATATTACTTCATTGCCTCAGCAAATGTTAAGCACGTAGAGAATCCTCCAAACAAAATAAAGAAATGTAGGTCTGTATTTTAAATAAGTACTTTTCTCCTACTGCTGCTTTTATACACAAATCTGGGAGAAAAAAAGTGTTCCCCCGTGACAGCTCTGACCACCCTCCATGACAGGTCAGCAGATGGTGTCTTTAAGTGATGAATCTGACAACTTTTGGGGGTCAGTTGACTGAAAATGAAATACTGTAAAGGGAAAATGTGCTGTGCTTTTCAACTACAGTTTCTTAGTACTATCCAACAATAGCATAAATGAGGATTCAGTGCTGGTCAAAGAAAATAATTTGCTAACATGTGATTTGTAGGCCATTAATCTTGGTTGCTCATCCTCCAGTTTCAGTCTGAAAAACATTTTAGCTCAGCAGGTGATGTTGTCAGTGACAAATGAACAAGATTAAAATAAAGTGATGTGGACAAAGCAAACTGTCTCAGAATGAATCTTCCCGTACTGAGAAACTAGCATGATTCTTGTGTTACTGGAAACAGTGCTAGTGGTTTTGTGAACTTAATCTAAGAGAATTAAGAAATAGTTTCCTATGATAGTGAACTTCAAAAAAAAGAGAATCTTCATGAGAAGCAACTGGCATTATATAAGGAAGACAATTTTCACGAAAAGGGTGGTGAAACACTGGCACAGGTTGCCTGGAGGGATGGTAGATGCCCCATCCCTGGAAACATTCAAGGTCAGGTTGAACGGGGATCGGAGCAACCTGATCTAGTTGAAGATGTCCCTGCTCATTGCAGGGGGGTTGGACTAGATGACCTTTAAAGGTCCCTTCCAACCCAAACTATTCTATGGTTCTATGATTATGTTCCTTGTAGGTTTCAGCTGAGTCTTTCAGGCTTTGCCTTATCTCAGGGAGGTTGTTTGTCTGGATGGTAAAATGCATTGCACTTAAAGCTAAGAGTGCTATTACTGGCTATGGAATTTCCACACTGAACAGAGGTCACACAGAAGTCAGATAGCACACCGCAGTGTGCCCAGCAGTCCAGAAACAGTCCAACTGTGGGAGCACGAGACATGGAGGAAAGGATAGCATAGCACAGCATTTGCACTGAGTGAAGATATTGAAGATGGTGGAAGTAAACCAGCTGGGCGAACACCAGCCTGCAGAGAGACATAGCGTAGCCCACGGGAAATGCGTAGAAGATGGCAGAAAGAGAAGTGGTAGAAGTGGGGGGAGGGCAAGACATGATCTAGTGCTCCTGCTGGTACCCATATTGGCTTATGGAATGTATGGTGGGTTCTGTTAAGCGGGTGTGTGCTTACAGTACAGTTAATGGGTGTGTGCCTACTAATGCTTAAGGAACAATTGTGCTTCCCCCAGCAAGATACTCTTACTTAAAGTTTTTGGTCACCACTCCTCCTTTTTTTATTTAACAACCAACTAGTTCTTCCGATTCTTCTCTGTTGTCTACCCATACAAGATGTGACACAATATCATTTTTAAATGAAGATGTCTGTGTATGTGATTTGTGTGATCTGTGTATGTCTGTGATTTAATAAGTTTCTAAATTTTGCCAGAAAAATAGGAACTTCCAGACCAAAGGTTTTCAAAATCAGCAAAGATGGATTTAAACTTGCATAGTGAAAAAAACTGGAAGATAATGCATAAGGATAACAAAGTATTCCCATGTAGTCTTTGTTGCATTAGATAAATTTTAGGTTTAATCGCATTAGATTTTTTAACTCAGGACAAAAGGATCAGTTAGCTTGTTTAACCCTGGAGAAGGAAAGCTGAGGGAGGTTATAATAGATAAATAAGAAAATATCCAAAAGCGATTACGAATGCAAATGATGCAAGACAATTTAGGACAACATAAGAGATGGAATTCCTGGGGTACTGGAGATGGTTGATAACTCTGACATGAATATTGTTTTTTAGACAACAGAATATCTTTGTCAGATGACATCAAATCCATGGTGTGGTATATGGCTGATATCAACTTCCACTTTGCTAACATATGCTTCAGGTTCCTGGAATCAATGCATGGTGTACATGATATGAAGCCCAGTCTCAATTTGGGTTTCAGCTGAAGAAAATTCTGTCAGTTGATAACTTGCACCTACATAGCAGCCCAAAGGCAGCAGAAACAAGTCTCAATGCCCAGGTTTCCACAGGTGCCACAACTCTTCTGTCTCTTGTAGACCCTGAACATGGGACCACGTCTACCACCTCAGTTCCAAATTCCTCTTATGTCCCCAGAAGAGGAGGAGTTCCTGTCCAGTGGAGGAGTTCAGTCAGGCCTATGTCAAGGATTGCTCTGTTCAGTGTCTTTAAGTCACAAAACTGTGAAGGTGTATTCAAAATTCCTTTGGGAGTCAACAACATTGTTATGTCAGGCTTAATGTTGAAAAATGTGAGTCTAGGAGAATCAGAACAGGAGGAACTGAGAGGAGCAGTTGTATTTCCAGGAGATGGAAACAAATATAAGTAAGAGAGAAGAGAAGGAGCACAAAGATGCCTTCTGAGACACTGAGAGCAGGAGCATAATTGAAGTAGCAAGGACTCACTTTTTAAAGCTGTGTCTGGGAATCCACCTGGAAAGGGAAAGTATCTCAAGCAGATAAGGAAGAATATTCTACAGGGAGGGGTCCAGTAGATCCAGAGGAGAAAGATACAGCAAACTGTTTGTAGGGTAGGGAGGCCGGACATTCCTTAAGAGGTGTTTTAAGAACAAGAAAGGTAATATTTTAAAAAGTTAAATTAAAAAAGAAGGAATGGACAGGATTGAAAACCAAATAATGTCTTTCATCTACAGACAGATGTAATGTCTCTGAGAAATGAGGCAAAGCAGGGAGAAATTACACAGAAACAGGAAGAGTGACCATTAGCCTGTGAAAGTGGCGAGTGGTTTGGGAGGCACTCTTCGGTGTCTCGCTCAGTTGCCTAGTACCCCACAACTGGCAGTTAGTGCACATCAAAATTTGGGGCATATTCATCTCGTTACTCTTCAGATGCATAAACCACCTTGCTTCATGGGTGGTAGGTGATAATATATTAGGATTTCCTAATACACTGTCTTTAGGTGCGGCATAGTGGCTGGCTGCTGTGCTCTGGTCAGAGGTGCTAACCCCTGCTTAGGCTCATGCTTTGGAAAGACATGGGTAGGTAGTTTATGTGGCTGATGTTAATGGCAATGATCACTTAGCTTGAGGGTTCTTGGGTGTTCTGGGAGAAAGGTTATTTGAGGGATGGGGGCACAGTGGCAGCCATTTTATCTCAAGGAAATACTTTCCTGGAAGGGAATAAGTTGATAGGGAACATTTAAAAAAGAACTTAATCTTATCATAGATGCAGAAACAAGAGTGGTGCAGAGCAGAAAAGCAGAAAAAAAGATAAAAAAATAGACACCTACGAAGCTGCTGACAAGAAATTGGAGAGATTAAATAAGAGACAGAAGGAAGTGGAAGTCAATCCTGATGTCTACTTAAACTTTTGTTTGAATTTTAATGCAGCTATTATCCCTTAGGACTTTTTTTTCATCATTTTTCATGGATGACTGCTGTGGAGATCTGTTGTCCTGGTGGAAGGGAGGAGAAACTGTCACTGTTCCTAAGCCTGATTTCTTTATATTCTGTAAAATTGGCAGAATCAGGTGAATCTGTGCCCATACTGAGCTCCCACACTCATGCAGTCAATGAAAATGTTGCAGTAGACGTTGAAGAGAAACTCAGGTATAAAGCATAAGAAAAGCTGTAAAATATTCCTTTTAAATGTTGCAGTAGACGTTGAAGAGAAACTCAGATATAAAGCATAAGAAAAGCTGCAAAATATTCCTTTTGTTCAATGCTCTAGATGTGCAGTGCACAGTAGGTCAGCACTCCTTTAGGCTTCAAACAGTGGTCAGAAAGCCATAAGATTTGGGGAAGTTCATCTGTCCCTTTGGGCTTTCTTGTGTGCCTTTCCTTTCATCTATCTCTAATTTCCAACAGTTACTGTGTCATGTTTTATTTATTTTTAAAATTGTTTTTTTCCACATTTCACTGAGGAACAGATATCTTTAGCCATCATGGAAGACATTTTTGGAAGGCTTAGTCTTAGAACATACCCTGTCCAGCTTATCTTTGTTCTTTATACTGCCCAAATACTGTACCTGGTCCTGTGTCTGGTCTGGGAACCTCTCAGTTGCACCTCAGGATTCAGCATTTAGCTTCTGATTAGATAAGAAGCAACTACTTGCAGATATGTGAGGTGCGTAACCTCTAGACCTAGCCTTAGTTATGCATAAGTAGTAGAGGTGCTACTTTGTGACTGGCAGAGAATTAGTTTCTGACAGGGGCCAGGACTGAGATGCTGCCAGAAATGAGCCCTAGATTGGGAGGAGTGGGCCTGAGGGGCAAGAAAAGTTTTATAGAGAAGCTAGAAAACAGAACATTGCACTCCCTGAAAAATTCTGTGCAAACGCAAGTATCTGTCAGTATTGGTTTGAGCCCTCCTCCAGAAAGTGGTTGTTCCATGTTAAAATCTTCCAAGCATAGGAGACTGATACTTCTTGTGATAAAATACTTCCCTTAGCAAAAGGTAGTTAAGTAGTAGTTACGTTCTTATGTATTCTAAGATCAAAAGCCTGTGGTGTCCTGTGGCTGGGAATTCTTGTAGGTAAATCTTAGCCTGATGTGAAATATTGCTGAGATTTTCTGTCATCTTACTGAAACCTGTTTTCTTCTCCGGGGTGTGAGTAAAGGAAGAAGTGTGGCAGCTGCACATGACCCAAAACTGCTCCAAAATCTGCAGGATTATGAAGGATGAAGGATTTCAGTTTGTTGCTTGGAGAACCAGGAAGAAAATTGGCAAAATCGGGAGAATTCCCAAATCATCTAAATGCACTCTGGACAGCTAGTTTAGGGGAGATCAGTCCCACTAATTATCTGGTTCCATGAGGTCTTAAACATCCAAGATGGCCCTTTCAGTTTATTTATCAAAAATGCTAGTGTGGGATATCCAGTTTCTAACCAAGCTGGCAGAGATATTTCATTAGATATATCTTATACGTGGCATCTATATGAAGCCTAACGGAGGCTTCTGCAATAACAGCGTACCTGGTGGTCCAGATTCTGTGCTGACTTTTAGCTTTGCAGATCAGCAGAGATGCGCCTGCATTACACTGCTGCAAATGAACACTGAACCTGGCTTCAAGACGTTCTCTCAATTCACAGAAAACATTTGTCTTGCAACCACCTAATTTTTTTAAATTTTCACTAGCCATCTGAACAGGTTATTTTGACACTCACAGTTTGTGTAAGCAGGCATACCCACATTAACAACTTTGAGCGTGTCAAGCAAATATTTCTCACTGCTGAGGAAACAGGATGCTAATCTCAAAACCAGCACAGATATTTCCTTTTAAACTACCAATTAGGCAATAAGGCTCAACAGGGCATGCAGCTATCATGGAGTAATCATAGCTGTGGAGATTTATATGGTATAGTAGAATTTAATGGCATAAGTACATGGGTGATATGAAACCAACTGCATAAAAATTATGGCTGATATGTTCAATTCCTAAAATATTTTTTTCTACTGAGTCACAGTAAAATTAGATAGACAAGAAACAACACGAAGTTTTAAAATGTATGGTTTTCTTCTCTGTATGTATGTGTTTAAATCTTCTAAATTTTTTTGGCCAGATTCATGCAGTACCAGATTACGGTACCTTTTACGGTAAATCTGGTATTAGTCCTCAGCAGCAGAAAGTCTTTTGGAAAGCATTCTCAATGCCCTCCCTGTCAGAGGACTGGAGCCAACATTGCCACTAAAAGAGCTGCTCTGTCTGGAATGAAAATCCTGAATAGGGGATGAGACCTGCATCAATAACAAGCTATCCCTTCTTGGCAGAAGCCCAAAGGGAAGGCAGGTGGCAGTGGCACTGCCGCTGCTCTGACATTGTGAACCTCTCTGCAGAGGTCCAGGGGTTCAGTTCTGCCGTATGAAAATACAGTGTACAGCACCTTTGGTTGGATTTGGTGAATTTAGCTCTTTTCATTTTCTTTTCACTTGAAACAAATGCTCTGGTGTTCTTTAACAGATGGAGTCGAGGAGAGAAAATCCAGGGTAGTCCAATTGTATTGAGGTACTTTAGTGTCAAAGCACTGAGTATGTGAAATGTAAGGGT
>NW_010558054.1:59777-80552 GCF_000687285.1 Phaethon lepturus | reverse complement strand
GGAAAGAGCTTTCTGTTTCCAGTTGCCAAAAAAGCCAGCATACAGGGGAGGTACAAACCACTTCAGTAACTGAAAACTTCTTTCAATATATCCTGTGAAATAGTCTATTTAAAACAATAAAAATGCCTGAAAAGCCTAAGAAGCCTTGTTCCAAGAATAGGACTTAGCTAAATGAAGGGGAAAAAATAAAATTCAATTAATCTGCTATTCAGAGCTGGATTAAAGCTAAATGGTTTAGGTGTAATTATTATGAAGAAGTATTTTGACAAGCTAGCAGGCTACTACCTGCTGACAGCTGCCTCAATCTGAGAGTCCATCCGTTGTGTCCACGGGTGGCAGAGTCATCAGGTGGATCTCCCCCATTGAAGACAGATAGGGACTGAACCTTTTTCCTTGCAGAACGCTTCAGCTCCCCTGAGAAGGAAGAAGGAGGTGGCAGCACAAACAGGGCAGATGAAATGCCACTACAAATCTAAGAGTGACTTCCTGCCAGATGTGTTCCTTCCACCAGACTGACAAACAGAATAAAACTCGTCGTGTTTCAGCCATCTGGGTGCAACGTGTGTGATCACGGTCTGGATGTTACACTTAGGTTGAACACGGAGGATCTGTTACCTTGCGCACTGCCACCAACACGTGTAAATGGTGATTAATCATGTTATGAACTACTTTATAATGCCAAGCTTTAACATGTATTAAACGGTGTCTAACGAGACAGTGTTTGTTAAATTTACTCTTTACCCAAATATTTTTCACTCTTCCAGGTTTGGTAAACTATTGGAAACCCTGAATGGTCCTGCCTCATGCCCTAGCAGTTGTACTGCAGAGGCAGGAGTGGTGGGAACTTCTGGAGGAGGAAACTGGGAAGGAAAGCTGTGTGGGGAGTAGGATGGCCACGTGATGACTGAGCACCATGGAGTTAGTGATGGTGGCTTTAGAAAGGAAAGTAGAAATTTCTAGTTTGCCTCACTAGAAAATGTTATTCTCCTTGCCCAGAGGGACAACAGTTGTGATTACCATCCAGAATGCTTTACATTTCATGGATGTTGCATTGAGAAATATCCACAGAGCTATCTTCACCTTTCTTTTCCAAAGTAATTGCTTATAATTTTTTGTGATTCTACGTTCCTTAATCATTTTAAATATTTAAAGCTACAGAGCTCTGTGAAAAGTGGTTTGTCTACCAAGTTCTTATAAAATAATTAATTTTTGATGTAAATTTCTATTGTTGTCTTAAAATTTCCATCTGAGTTCACATTTGAAGGTGTAGAGTACTGAATTTAACATGAATTTCCAGCACAAGCTCTGTTTTTTTAAACCAACTACACTTTGCGATTCTTAATTCCAAAAATAATCATGTGGTAAACCATGTTGCCCAGTAGCTATTCATTTTTTGTTTCCAATATGCATTTTCTTTGTGCATGAGAGACACATTTTAGATTAATCCTCTGCAGTTATTTGCAACTTTTACAATAAAATTTTTCTACCTCCCTGTAAATCTACTGTATGGTAAAAAATGAATTAAGCAGTATGAACATATTCATAATTGTTTTTCACTTGAAATACCCATTCCTTATAAAAGTTAAATTGCAAATTGCAGTAGTTTGCCTTGTTTGTAATTAACAGTTATGAACTATGAAACATGCGACACAAGTCATAGACCAATATTGTAATATCAGATTTTGCCCTACAAATGGAGGTATATTTTATGGCAAAGTGGTAAACAAAATATATTTTTAAGGTGGTTCAGTGTTACAGGTGTTATGTTGTATAATGTATTCCTTTTTAATTAACTATGCAGTTATTGGCTTATTTTAGAAAAGTACTAGATTTACCTGAATAATGAAAAATAGCAAATAAGAAATATTTGATTTAGGGAAATATCTTTAATGACAAACTCTCTGTCAACTGGACATAGATCCATAACCATTGGAGATGTAGTAAATAAGGTTAGTAGAATCTAAGGGGCTGTTCAGCTGACCAGCTGCTAAACTTGAGACTCATTTACCTAAAAAGGTACAAGGAGGCTGTATTTATGCAACCGTGTCCCATCTCATGTGTCTGCATCAGAGTAAGACATGTCTCTTGAGTGTATTGACTCCCAGGTCAATTCAGTCATCTAAAAATGGTTTCTATTCCATCCAAGATGGCCCAGGGTATTCAAGAGAGCTACACAGACCTAGGAATAAGACACAGGTCCTACCAGAAACTTGTATCTTTCTTGAATGGCAGGTAGAGGCCATGGAGAATACCCTAAGGAATCTTGAAAAGATGACTGTGTTTAGGCAGTTAAATCAAGCCGAACTCCAACCCTAACTTAGGCACACAGCTCATATGGAGACGTCTAAATGTAGGTGTCTTAACCTTGAGCTGATTCCCAAACCAAGCGTCTCCAGTTATGACCTAGTGCTGCTCTTAGAAGGTGATATTTTGATCTTCTTCCTACTCTCTGAGTCTTATTTTACAATAGACTGAGTGAAGGAAATCACTGAAAAATTTAAATCATTATTATATCAGGTTACTTGCAGCTGACCAGACTGTAGAACTGAAATGGAAAAAGCAAACCAGTTTTAAAAAGCTAAGTAATGCCTGACAGCGTGTTGGGTATGAAAATTCTAATATCAATGTAAGATGCTTCAGTGGTTCACCACAATTTCACTGCAAGAATGATGAACTCTGGGAACTAACCCAAAGGCTGGATTATACTTGTGCATGTGCTGGCTCAATTTCTACAAAGGATAAAGTCAAGCATTCAGGAGCAGAGCATATTTACTTGAACTATACAGCATTAGGCGTTTATTATACATTCATTACGCTCTACTAAGTGTTTCTGTGTTTTTTGAACATCTTGTTTACATTTGAAGGAGTTGATACTGTGGGGATTGGTGTGAACTGTGATACAGAAGCTGAAACCAAAATGGATCTGATAAACGGTCAACTGCAACTGTGTGGCTGCAAAATGCAGAGTGACAGCCATTGGTATCCCGGGGGTCTGTGTATATATGCACACACATAAAATCTACCTGAAGGAATAGGACAATCCCAGGAGTGAAGAGAGTCAAGTCTGACTTTTTTTCCCGCAAAATACATTACATTTAACTATCCATCTTTGTGCAGTAATTTTGGGGTCAATTCAGAAGCAGATACATGGCTTTGAAAAAGCAGGGGACTTATGATAAATACAAAAATATTTCTATAATTACTGATAATCAGAGGACCCAGCTGGTGCTCGTGATGTTCACTCTCTGAGGACAGTGTTATGTTTGTTATTCTCCATTTTTTGGCAGAGAATGGTTTTGATGAGATGAGCATAGCTCACAAATTCACGTGGCCAATACAACGCAGAAGCTGCAGTCTGACAGAGTTTTATCACGGATACACTATGGAGCATTGCTCACATTTAGAAACTACAGATTCAGTTCATTAATGTTTGAAGGAGTAGAATGCTGATTGCAGGTATGGATTTAAATTTGGATTACCTACGTGGAATGAAAATATAATGCATGTTCTGGCAAGAGAAACTACTGATATTAATGTGGGTATGACTGCAGAAAGATAGCAAATAAAAGGAAAAAAAGGGAACTAATTTGAGCAGTGATAAAGTTCTTTGTGTAGAAATGGCATTTACCAATATGCATGTTTGTCAAACAAATATACTGTATGCTGCTCCTTGCAACTTCTAAAGGTATATTTAATTCCATATTTACTACTGTGAAGTCTTAGTCTGAGAGTAGTATTGTTCATTTAAATGGTGGTGCTTCTTGTCTTTATGTTTTTTTTCTTATTGTAACATGTGGGTGAATATTAACATTTAAGATAAAACCTTTCTACCAAGAGGTAGCATCGGCAAAAAGGGAAAGGGCAGATAAATGAGAGATTCCTTTGGGCAATTAAATATGCTGTCACAAGATCTCATGCATACATATTCTTCAAAACCTAAGAAAATTATATTTCCTTAGTAGGTAGAACTTCCACACACCTCTGTCTCCCTCTGGGTATTCCCACTTATCCTTTTCATAACATATATACATAGTGCAAGGCTATGCACAAAGGACACTCTTTTCAGGGAAAAGGAACTTAAGCATGGAGTTTATATGTATAAAGATTAAATGGGAAATCTTACTGTTAGTGGTAACCTGATCCAGTGGGCTTCAGGTTGCATATGGACTTCTCCTGTCCCAGCCCAACAGATGTGATACTGCTACAGCTTTGTCAGTCAATACAAGATGTCGGCTGCTACAGCAGACAGTCAATAGTGGGACTTAAAGAGTGCTCCCAATAGGCAGGTGTGTGTGCACGTGTACTCACACCCACATGGGTGCACTGTACCGTACACACACTTGGTCAGTCACACAGGTCAACACAGACAGTGACCGGTGCCTTCACTGGCACTCACATGAACACATACAGTGTTACATTTTCCCATGCTTGCTCTTCCTGGATCTGCCCTGTTCCTTTTCTTTCCTTCCCATAAAACATTTCATAATAACTTTTACATAGTAAGTAACTGTTCTTCCCCTGCATCCCATAAGAAGTCCTATACTTTTGTAGGCAATCACCCCCTCTAACTTGCACAGCGTTCAAGAGAGACAGTTTCTTTCACTGACTCTTCTTGGTGGGTTTCCCATCAGGGACAATGGTCAAATAGTTCCCCTTCGATAGCTTTAGGATAGTCAATTCAGTGGGTGCCATTTTCACCGGTGATGTTACTATGGTTCTTACACCAACCTTTGTATTTATTGTTATTAGCCTTTAATCACACCATCTAACACTTTTATATGTACAACATGTCAATGTAATTGCCCTTCTCCCTATGTTCTACTGTTTTTCTATCTAAATCAGAGTCTGCATGCAAGTAACTGCAGAGAATATATTTGTGCCTGTCCAAAGTTACAAAGCTGCTACCTACCTCTCTTACATGGGCATTTGATCACTTAAATGGGGTTAAGGTTTCAGCTTTACTGAGATACTAAGAACGTAAGATCTCAGTGGACACAGTTCAACTCCACTGTCCTCAGCTCTGTTTCTCAGTCAGTGATATTCTCACGGAGGTGAATAGATGAGAGAATTAAAGGTAAATTAAAGCTCCCACTGTTGAGAAATAAACCATTTGCCTGAAGACCTGTTTGTTCAACAGGCTACTACATTTCAAAGTCACATTTCAGATACAATGATGGTGACATACCAGGCATACCAGTAGAGGAACTGTGCACAAATAACTGATTTATTAAAATCAAATCTTCTATGGAAGCATTTTTCGTTGTCAAAAGACTTATTTTCCTCCAGAAGCATCTGGCCATGGTGCTTACATTGTAGCAGCCTTTCCAAAAATACACAGAACATCATGAATTCTAGATTATATGTCCTTCTGTGTAGCAAATAATTTTTTCTTATTAGCTTAAGTATGTTTTATTTTCCCTTTGCATAAAAAAGATTGTTAGCTTTTAAGCTCTCTTCTGCAAACAATGTTTGGGAAATATCACTCACTTTTATTTAATTCTCAGAATTTTAATAAGGCGTACTGAGCATTAATATTTAAACTCACTTACAAATTTATTTTTTCCATTGTAGTATTTGTTCAGTTTTATGACTTGCTGAAGTGCAATACATTCACATTCCAGGGCTCTAAGAAGAATTAAGAACTCTTGTTTGACACTGTAAATAAAGTTCCTTCAAACTCATATTCAGTAGAAAAAGAGCCCTATAAGATGCCAAAGAAAACAAACAGAGACCAGAGTGTAGCTGAGAAAAAGTATGAAGACAGATCTTGGAACTCACTCTAAAATTATTATTTGGTACCACTGGATTTGGACATTCAAATTCTGTTCCATTGACTGAAGTTACTGCCATTAAAAGACAGACTAAGTAATTTCTATATTCATGTATAGTTTTTTTATTGCTTTGGGTAATCAATATTGCGTTGCCTAAAGGCATATTCGTTTCCTTACAGGTACGTGATGATGTTACATTCCCAAGAGTCACATTGTGATATATATTCTCAAAATTATTTCAGTGAAATTACTGAAATGAGATGCTCTCAGTATATGTAGGGGTTTCAGAAAGAGATGGGAGAAAAGAATTTATTTTCTGGTATTTCTGACTGCATGGAGTGTAGTTCAAAAGATGGATAAATTACATGACCCTGTGGCTGTTCTTTCTTGTATTCACAGGCATTGAGGAAAGTATCTTAGACACTACTGCCAAAGCTGACTAAGCCCAGGAATAGTTGTTTCCCACATACCATCTCTCCAGAGATTTTCAAATTATTAAATAAAATGCTTCAAGAAGTACTCAGTTAGATTGTGTGTAGCAATGCATTTGTTCCTATTAGGAACAAATATTAGGAACAATATTCTACTCATGAAGTTAGAAAGGGAGTCAGTACGGGTCCCTTCCTAACCATCACTATCATTACTGCATGGTCTATGGTAGAAAAATTAGAACCAGAGTTGCTTCAGTGTCCATAAAAATTACTAATCTGTATCATCTGAACACACTATATTGTGATGTTGTCATGTTAACATATTACACGTGATTGAGGCAAATGGTCTTAGCTGATTTACAGCACTACAGGGGCTATTAAGAAGTTCCTAGAGCAATCACAAGCAATTACTTACTAAATCTTTAAAAAAAAATATGATCCTCAAGTTCTGCAAGAAAACCGGAAAAGCATCTTGTGGAGTTCCAGTATCCTACTGTGTATGAACTTGCTTTCATTTCAAAAGAGCTTTGCTTTGATATTCATTCCTTGTGTTAACAGCTAAATAACATGGGCTAAACCAGTACCCTTTAGAGTGTTGTTACTGCCACTGAAGTAAGACAGCACATGTTGACAAGTAGATTGAGTTCTTATCTTTATGAGTATGCCATTATCCCTAAAGTTACTCTGCTCATACATTCACCATTATAGATGTAGGCCAAAGTATAATGCATTTGAGATATTCAAGCCTCAGTGCAGATTAATTCGAAATAATTTCCATTTTGGCATTTCTATAATTTGCATGAAACTTGCCAAATATCTTTTCTCCTACTAGTTCCTATGGGTTAATGCAGCACTTGGCATCATGCATGACGCTGAAAGAAATTTGTTAGAAGCTTCTTCACTATTTCTGATTTCACAAAGGTGGATGTTTCTTCATTTTCCCCTAATATTTTCCCATTTGTTTCTCATATTCCAGTTCACATTTCCTTCTTGTTATATTCCCTTTCCCTCTTTTTTTTTTTTCATCTTTGAATACAGTCTATGGGATGAGAGACTGAAACCAACCATTTTGCTATAAGCTACAAGAAGAAAAAGTAATACCTGAATAACCACAACAAAAATGGGAATGGTAAATAGTCTTCATTCATCTGGAAGCTAAACTACATGTTGGATTCTCTGCAGGTACTGCAGAGGACAGTAAGATCAAATGTTCATGTTCATGCTTAGTAATTTCTTTCATTCAAACACATATAAACACAGGGCTGGATGATCTTGAAAATAAAGTCTGACTGAAGCAAAGTTGCTCCCTGGCTTAAAATTTTGCATACACATAAGAAAACTAAATCAAAATAACGGGAGAATTTCAGGGTAATAAAAGACTGAATGCCAGAAGGAAATGAATCTATCTACTTCAAACAAAATGAAAAGTTTGAATCAATGCAAGAGAAATCAGTGGATTATGTCAGTTATTTATGAGATGGATGGAATTCATCAGTGAGAGAGATAACGTCAGAGAATATAATGAGGTAACCAGAAAACTGGAAAATTAGCCAATCATCCCACAAACATTGAAAATTAGTCATCACCATAAAGACAGCAAAATCATGTATGGGATTAACAGCAGGCATGAACGGAAATGTTAACAAGTCTATGTGACATAAAAGTCAATGCTTTCCTGATTTTTCCTTTCTCGGCTTCTTCTCTGCCATTGAACTGCAAATGCCCAGAAATATGACTCATCTAGACTACACCAGGTTTAAAAGATGTGTCTGGATTGTTTTTGTGCCATGTGCATAGTGAATTTAACCGCATCTGTACCATAGATTTCATATGTCTGTTCTCAGTTGTTACTTGTCCAGAATTTACAGGTATCTTCAGCTGTATCAGACTCCAATCAGGCTGCAGAGACAAAAAATCATAAGTGAACAGACAAAGTAGCCAAGTAATTTCCAGCCAGGAAAAGAGGACAAGCCTTGGAAAAAACAGATGAATGTCCACTACTTCCTTTATAGTATAAAATAGGTTTTCAGTGAGCGAATACTAGTGCTCATTTTTAGCATCTCTCTCTCTCTTACCCAATACATGCTTTTTGCTTTCTAACAAAAAGTCTTCTTAAAACTTAAAAAAAAAAACAAAACCGGAAAGCTTTTTTAAAGATTATATATATTTATCTTCTTGAGCTATTAATAGTACAACATTTATCTGAAGAGTTATAACAGTGTTTATGAACCTTCTAAACACATTACAGTTTAATCATACATATATTTTAAGGCTTTTATTGCAAAATCTCATCCAAATCAGAGTTTGGAATAATTTTAATGGAACTTTAACAAACTCCCAAGTTTACTTAAAACTGACTTCACAAAGGAAATTAATAAACTACTTAGAATCATTCATTTTGAGTCATTGGATTAGAATTACTTCTTGAAAGGAAATGGCAATAGAAGGAAAAAATTAAATGAACTGTTTAGTTTCTTTAGTTAAAGAAAACATAAAAAGTCGTATAAGCTACCTGAAATTATTCTGTTTGGCAAGAAATATAATACATTTTATATTTAAATTAAAGGAGGTAATCAGTGTATCCACATACTTTTAAAGATGTCTAAGGTCTAAGTTTGAGTGCTTTTGGAAACTACAGGTACCCATTTGCTGTCAAGTACAGTATTTGTAAAAAGGAACAGAGATGGTATTCAGCAGTATTGATCTACAGGTAGAACAATGAAAAGCATTTTTACTATCTTCATTTCGTATATGAAATAGACCCTCATGGTCCAGGGAGCCTGCCCATGAACTGCACGTGTTTGAGAAGCAGTCATACTTGCGGTACTATTATATGCTGCTCTTAGCATTATAATTAAAGTGCTGTGCCGTTTTGGAATGAATGTGTTTCCACAACAGAAATTTGATTAAAAACATGATCAAATAAGATTAAAATAGTAAATGACAGCCATTGGAAGTGCTTGTTAGAGTGTTCAAAATGTGGATGCACTTTGTGACCTTCTATTTATCTCAAGTTAACAATAAAAAAAAGACATTAACTTTTAATGGTTTCTTGTGAATGAGGCCAGTGATGTCGATATGTTGCACACCTCTCTAATTCTATTGCAATAGTCTCACACAAGTGTTCACTAAATGGGACTCTTCTTGGCAAATTGCTAGGTGTACCAAGAACTGATAGATCTCTATCTAAACATCTCCTTTTTCTTTGACAGAGATGACAAGATTTGTTAGTTTGGGATTTTCTGAGTTGACAAATAAAAATAAAAATGAAACTAAAAATTCAAAGAAATGCACAGAGAACTAACCCTCTCTGTTACTTCTTTATAATCCTTATTAAGCATCTAACTGTTTTGTGATGTTTATTAAACTGGAAATAAAAAGTTCACCCTATTTCTGAAAGTCATTGCCAGGGACAGAAACAGATGTGTTTCAGCAGCACAACTATTGATCTGTGCTATTCACAAGAACAAGTGTTTTTCCATTTGTTCACACATATTATATGGGCTGAGCATGCTTAGATCCTGTTTGAAGGTTATTTCATGTTCTCCAGCCCTTCTTTACTCTTATTTCTACCTTTGCCTTCATTTCTTTCTGTCAATAGCATGATATCGAAGTCCAACTTGGCTCCATTATGAACTCTTCTCTCTGAACCTCTCACTCTGAATCTTTCACTCTTCTTGAGCTGATGCAATGTTGACTCTAAAAGAGCGTAACAAAGGATGCCACCTTACTGAATCTGCAGTGAGCAGCACAGAGCTAAAAGAACACCATCTCACCTGGTCATCTAAAAAAAGCTGTAATCTATGCTGGTGATTTAGGCAGGGGAATAGTACGAAAACTTACTGTTTTCTCAACCAACCCCAGCAAGCCACCCATTCCTTTTCTTGACCAACAGTTTCCTCTGGTTCTTGAACACATTCACCTAGCCGTGTGCTCCCAACAGATGTTGATAACTATTTATATGACACTGTTGTTGAGATTTGCTGCTCTGCTTTGCATTCCAGTCTGTTTGCTTTGGTTTGATTTTCATGAGCTGTGGTTTGTACGTCTTCCTACATACTCCTGTCACCTTTGCTGTACAGGCAGAGAACAGGACAGCTCCATACAGCGTATAGTTGGTGTCTGCACTTACCTTTTGTTCACGTCCCCCATACAACAAGGACTAAGCTAGCACTTGAACTTCTCAGCAGGCAGTATGGTGAGAGAGGAAAAGATTGTGCAATACTGACCTCCAATGAATATCGTTACTTATTTATGTACTAACCGAAGGAACAATTCTAATTAGCCCTTCTCTTGTCCGTGCCTTTTCTTGGTCAGACAAAGCTGATTTCATGTGGAAGCAAGAGTGAGCAGAAAAGTCCAACAGAATTTATGGAGAAATGACTCAAACATGAAGAAGGATATCTGAAATGGATTTTCCTTGTCACTGAAGACGTGCTGTAGATTGTTAGCTTACCACTTCTTTCCTTCAACAAGAACAGGAAAATGATTTTTTCAATATGGGAAGAAATAGACATTTTTCTGAGATTCAGATTAATAATTTATTTCTAATCTTATCAAATAATTAAGTTAAGAATGAATGTCTCATATTTTAACTTAAAATCTTGAGATTTATGGAAAGTAAAGCATAATTCAATGTTTAAGAAATATATCATTAAAAGGCAATTTGGTTGGTCTTATAATCTCTTCAATCTTAAAATAGAGGATTTCAGCTATTGAATAACTCTCTAACCAGTGAAAAAACTTGAAGAGGTTCTGAGATTTTGATGTCATTCAAAAAGTCTGTTGTTTCAGGCTTTTCTAACTTTAAAACTTCTGAAGGGGTTGTGGTCTTTTTTTGTTGTTCTTGTTTTGGCTTAGTAGGAACAAGCTGTGGTGGGGCATTGCCTTAAGGCATTTTCTTAACAACTTCAAAGCTGAGAAGTGGTCGCTTTCCTCCAAATACTTTCCTTTACCGGGCAGTTGTTATTTCACCTCCCTTTGCATTTGTTGTTTTGGAAAGGACATATTCATATGGAGTGATACTATAAGACTTCACAAACTCCACATCCCAGCAAAATTCTGTGTCCTGCTAGTTGTGAGCTTGCATGCACAAAGGTCACTGGACCGGTGAGTTCATGAAATAGTCCATTAACTTTCAAGTACGTTCAAAAGTTTTGAAGTTTAACCTCTAAGACCATCAAGAATTTAGGAGCATCTCTACCATTAATCTTCAGTGAGGACAATTGTTTCTGACAATTTTCCTATGAAATGCTTTCATTTAACTACTGTGCTGTAGTGTATTATACTTTTGATATTATACAGTAAGTTCCTTCATTCAACATCATAAAGGACAGCAAAATTAAGTTAATTCATGTAGACACAGACAAAAGCATATAGACATAAAAATACAGGTCCCTGTCATTCATTGTGCACTTCTGAGGGGCCTTTGGGATATGGATATGAATTTTGCAGTTCAGGTTTCATTTTTGTTTACAGAGAGAGAACCTCATGCTGAGTGCTTAAACCACAAGATCAGCACAGCACTGCAGGGCTACTGCAAAGTTTTATTTTTCCTCTCTTGAGTCTCCTTAATCCCATTCTTGAGTATAACTACTTCCATAATCCCTTACTTTTGAGCAAAGATGTCATTATTTCAGTAATCCTCACTCTGAGTGGACACTGCTGCATAAACAAAATTCCTTTAACCTGGCGACCAAGAGGTATTCATGCCCCGCCACTGCCTCTGCTCTTCCATGATCTTTATTTCCCAAAGTGCCAGGAACTAAAAGACTATTGAAATTCATCTGTGTGTTTTTGTTTTTTTTCCCCAGTTTTTATTTATGAGAAGGCCCTGGAAATACAGAAGGAATTAGAGCTTTGAAGAGAGATTTTTTATTCATGCAGAAAGGGCCCTGAAAAAAGTACAATTGCAGAAGATGACAAAGAATAAAGCTTAGTTCTTAAAAGTGCCCCATCTTTCTAAGACTCTCGTTTTCTACTCCTGTTGTGGGCTTTTGAATCAATATACAATTTTTGAACTTGCTTTTAGCTGAAAGCTATTTAAAAGGTCCTCTTTTCAATCAGCATCCTACAAAAGTAGAAGTATTTATCCTTAACTTGCATTGTTATATTTTAAGAACAGAAGCCCAATTTTAAAACTTGAGTGAAAGACAAACCCTTGCCTTTTGGCACTTGTACAATAGGTGCTTATAGAAAACTCAGAGGATGGAGTTTTTAATGTTAAAACATGAATTTGCCTGTCCCAAGATGAACAGAGAAAGCCATTCTGTATGGTTCTCACTACATCAGGTCTATACTAACAGAGCTCTATTATTGTTTGTTCTTGGCGAATCAAGACCTCTTTTTTCCCAAGTAGGTCTTTAATTTTGTGTACTATCCACTATTGTGTGTTTTCAACTAATGTTGAAATCAAACTAATATTCTATTTCTGTGAGCTCTCAGATCTGAGAAAGTTACATTTCAATGTTACTTGCCACCCAGTTGATTGCTAATTAAAACTGGATTTTTTTTTTGTTTGTTTGTTTGTATGTTTTATATCAACAGGTGAGGAAATACAGGTAGATTGATGACTTGACATCAGTTTAGTCAGACAAGACATCTAGTCTTGATGACTCAATACTAGAAAGCGACTTCATTCATTTCAAGTACATGTCATCACTGTGACATCTTCCTAACTGCTTTCAAATTTTCTCATCTGATTCTTTATTGTTTCTTAAAAGAGAAGCCCTCCCATGTCATTCATAATTTGATTTTGTTGATGCTTCTTTTGATCAAATGAACTGATCAACTGATATAAAATTTCAATTTTTATAAGATAAGCATTTGTACGTAAATATTTTGAACAATGTTTTTAGGTGATGTAACTTAAAAACTGTGTTCTAGAGAAAAAAAAATATATATCATGCTCAGTACTTAAATGCGTGATTTCATAATAGCTTTATAAAATACAGTAACATTTTACCAGATTTTTCTGTGACTAGATCACTGTTACTCTCAATATTATTACCAATAAACAGTCAGACAGTAAACCATCCTGAAAAAATCATACAAAAAAACCTGTCCTTTAATTGTACTATTGCAGATCATGCCCAATAGTTGACTAGTGTAACCCATCAAAATGCTGCCTTTCATCTTTCAAAGACTTGAAAGTGCGCCAGTAGGGCAAATTAATCCTGATACAGCACCATAATGTTTTACTGGTAGGTAATGGGAGGGACAGATTTCAGGACTGAAAGATCCTTAGGAAGGAGTCTGAAACTTTCAGCAAACAAGAACCATACTCTCTTACGGGGTTTTCAAAAGTGAACAGATGGTCTGTTCTTGGATGTGCCTAGCTTATGGAGTGCTGTGAAAATAACATGTACTCTAAATGGTATGCTAGTTAACAGGGATGTAAACAGAAAAATCAGTAGGAAGGTGAGGTGTTGGTAAAATACGCTATTTCACTGATAGTGCTCCTTACAGCAAACTTGTGCCACTAGATTTATTTATTGTGTTGCCTTTTTATGTTTAGCTGTTCCACCAGTTCAGTAAGTTTGTACTGCCATTATGTTATCAAACAACATACTAGTTCTCTACTGAAGCACTTAAAGTGTAGCACTGATGCAAAATGCACTGCTTTCTATTGATGAGTTTTATAAAGCAGCCTTACAAACCTCTGTGATAGCATTTGTCTTTGCACCTTGAGTATAAGACTAAAGAGATTTGATGCAGTGTGTCTTGTTATGTCTGATTCTGTCAACGTGTGGCTTTGTGTGGCTCAAAGTGATATGATGTGAGCAGTAATGCATCAAAGGCACTAAGAGTTTCTTCTGCATTCTGAATAATGACAGAAACTTTTGCTACAAGACTAATGTTATGTAATGTTACATATGTAATAGAAAAGCATTTGTAAAAGAATTGCAGTGCCTAGATATGGGAAGAATGAAGTGGACGCAGGGGAAAGGGGAGAAATCTGTGCTACTTCTTTGATATATACAGCAATTTAAAAGTAAGACGTAAGACAATGAGCATCTAGCATTTCTAGCAAATCCTAGTATATGAGAGATGGTACTTCTTCTAAAAACATCTTGTTGAGAGTTTACAGTTAACAAGAAAAGGAAGATTACAAAAAATTTTGGAATTTCATCTACGAACCCTACAAGCTTGTAAACTGATTCAATGGAAAGTAGGCATTTGTGTGTAAGGGGAATAATTCTCTGTGTGTATGTTTGTGTGAGAGAGAGAAATGGTGGGGGGGAGATGGAGAAGGACAGATGCATGGTGAGACAGACAACTGGATGGGCAGCGGGTCAGACACCTATGATTTGGAGATGTCCTGCACGAGAAGCATACATCCCAGATATTTAAGGTGTCTGCTAAATGTAGATGCTAGGTGTTACAGGAAATTTGTTGAGATGCCTCATGGATAGACATGTAGCTTCCTAAAATAATTTTAGATGCCTGAATTAGAAGATGTCTCCTAGACCTTAAGTTTCCCCTTTACATTTCCCCATCTCTGAAATCAGCATAATACCTCACTACCTCACAGAGATGTGATGAATTGAATATTTTAAAGAAACCCAAGTGTCTCAGAAAGCCATATGGGTAGCAAGATATGTCCATCATGAAAAATGTATTTTAAACATCAAAAGGCAGCAGCTTTGCAAATCTTACACACAGATTAGGAGGCTTATTTGAAAATCTTTGCTTTAAAAAGGTGGCTTATTTTGGAATGCATTGAGAGCTGACGATGGCTGCCACCAAGAAAATCTTTGCTCCAAAAACAATCACAAGCTTCATTAATGCCATCAGCTGTTCCAGATACCGTGTTTCAGGCACGGCGTAAGTAGCTGTTAAAATAGAGAAGGAACCAGCTAAGAGTTTGGGCATATGGCAGATTGGTAGTAAATAGAAGGATATGACTATTGAAAAGGACACATAGTAGGAGATGAAAGCAGGGTGTCTAGGGAAGCAGTCATAAGTCCTGAGAGGAGGCTTTGAAATGGGACTTATAGGAAACAGAGATGAAATTAGATGAAGTAATATTTTTGGGGTGTTGTGAAGGAAACCTGCAGATCTTTTTGCTTCTACTAAACAGAACAAATGACCCTACTGTATATTTTTGTCATAAATAGAGCCAGCAGTAAACTTGATATAAATTACTGATTTTTCCTAATAGCAACAATCCTTCTTGAAGGAAAACACACACCTTTGGCAACTCTCTAGGTGCATAAATGTAACAATATTTTATTAGACTATATTATTTCCAACAACTAGTTAAAATAATTTAGTCAGAATTGTCTTCCTACAAGCCTGAGGAGGGGAAGAAATTATGGGTTTTGATTGTGAAGAACATATACAAAACGGCAACCCATTTTTACATATTCTGAAAAATCTTCAGTCACTTCTAGCTGCTTGTCCTCATGAGGAATTGAGCAATCTGTTAATTTTTCCACACTAGGCAAAATCTTTTTCCATAAGTGGTGGTGGAAAGTTAACCAGATCTCTTCCACCTTTCATGTTTCTTTCCACAGGAATAATATGAATGGAGATTCCAATCCTGTGATATGGTAGTCTTCTGCAATTTTTTTTAACTGGTCTTACTGGTATGCACGGTGAAGGGAAAGGAAAATCAGAGTCACTTGAAACTGGTATTGAAACGTCGTGTATACAGGCACTGCTGAACCCAGCTTTTAACTGTGGCTTGGTTTTCTCACTACTTGTGTTGAAATCAACTGTACTGTGTCAGTTTACTGCAGAATCAGACCTACTACTACATGTAACTCAGAGAACAATAAAAAAGTGGGTATAGCTTCAGCTGTAATCGAGAGTAAAGCATATTGTCCCCTTTCCATTTTATCCTGTCACTGTGATGGACGTGGTGTAAGTGCCTCGAACCAGAACAGAATCAATGTCTCTGTGAGTATGGAAAGGAAAACTATCTTTTCTGATACATAAAAAGTATCCTGATATACCTTAGTGCCACTACTGGAAGGTAAGTTCCAAAACTAATATATCTTCCTTAGATGAGTGGAATAATTTGGTTGCTCAGAAAGTATTATCATTCACGACGGAAGAGAAAGGAAAAAGCTAGATGTGCAACCGAAATAAAATGCAATCTTTGAGTGAGACATAACACATGATGATACTAGAATCCATGTGTTTCTTTCCTTCATCTTCTATATCACAAAACCTGGCTAAGGTATAGAATTCCAAGAAATGGTCTGTGACTTGTGCTGTTACAGGCAACAGGATTGCAGAAATGTAGTAGTCACGGAGAAGATAAAAGCTGTTAAAACCGAGCTTACTCAGAGTGGTAAGAACACACATGCTGCCTTTCACAATGAAAACTAGCTTTTTGAAACTTAGGAAGGAATGTGTTACGACGGGAAGGAAGTAAGATGGTGATTTATTTTCCACCAATCAGGAAGGAGAAGCAAAGCTGGCCGCTGACACATGTATCCTGTTGGGTATCAGCTGCATGTGCCACATACATTGACTTACTTTTGTTTTGACATTTGGGCCTACGTTTTCTATAGTTTCAATTTAGTGAACTGTTGGGGGCCTACTGTGGAACTGAACCTCAGGAACATAAACATAATGATCTATGGAACTTCTTATCTTCAGTATTCTTCTACTCATTCTCCCACCCCTTCAGATATGAAGCATATCCACTATTTCCACTCATTATTACAGTCTTGTAAAGGCTTTTGAGTGTCAGGTTGATGAATTAGCATTCATTTTTTTGTTTTTCTATTTAATGTTTCTCTAGGTCACTTTTTTTCTGGTCAGCTCCCATTTCATTACCCAAGGTAGAAGTTATTTTTAAAATATGTTGTTCTAAAATGATTTTCAACCTGACATTTTTAAAGCATGCCTTAGATGTGTCCAGTGTGATACTTGATACATTTTCAATATACTTAATAAATATCAGCTGGCATGTTCACACAAGACCTTTTTGTGATTCAGGTAGGAATGCATAAGTAATTCACAAGATTATAAATTATAAATGGAGAAAAATGGGAAACCAATACAAATATAGACATGCTATAGATATGCTTGTTTTCAATTTCCATCTCTTTATACAGTCTAGGGGACCTGACATTAATTCTTTTGAATTCTTCCTTCTATTGTCTTCTCTAAAGTGTTTTCTTTTCTGATACAAATGTTTTTGTTCTTTATTTCAGCAGCATTATAGCAATCAACTCTGCTCAAGGCAGCAGAAATTTCAAGACTAACACTGACAGAAGTGAAGGCAGAATTGAACCTTTGGATTCACAGAAAATACACATTCTGCTTATATTTGTCTGTACTGTTAAGAGGGCTAAACGCTCCTATCAAAAGGACTTACTATTCTGGTGATTGTAAATGTAAACAAAGACGAGACATGACATTTCATTACAGGTACAGTATTGAGCTGCAGTCAATTTAAGGAGCAATAGCAGGTATATGTCTCCCGCAGTATCTAGGCAAACAGAAAAAGCAGGTTTTTGTCAGGCTTTTTCTCTAATACTTCATGTTCATTTCCACCACCATCAGGATCTCGTTTATGGCCACCATTCAGCAGTGTGCTCCCAGAGTTATTTTATATGCACTTCATTTATGTTTGCCATGACTTTTATTTAAGGACATTCCTAAGAACATTTTTATAAACTCTGTACAGGTCATTATTCATCTTTGTTATATGGATGGTTTACTAGTTACTTGGCAGCCTGTACGTGATTTATCAGATGAGGGCTTTGATGCCTAGAGTACCAGTTTTTCAAACTTGTCTGAAGTGGAAGTCATCCTGAGGCTGTGATATATATTGATTTGATTATTGGTTTGTAAATATTTTCTTGCTTAATACAGAGAGAAGAGTATGCCCGTCCTGCAGTGTAACTACTTGTGGGAAAGGGTTTGTACTAGTCATCGAATAGGACACATAAATCAGTATTATTGAATACAAAATCTGTGGAGTGATTTAAAAAAATGGGCTTGAAGCTTTATTTTCAAGCTGAGTGTTTGGAGACTGAATGGATTTTTATTTATTTTAATTTTTCATACTATTTTTTGTCTCTGAAAATTTGGATTTTTTGCACGTTTGCATTCCTTTCTTCATTTTACGTAGCAGAAGATGAATCATATACACTGAGAGTTTTTGCTGATAAAAAGGTAGTTATTAACAGAATATATGCTGTGTGCTAGACATTATTGTTGCTGTAGCGCATACTTCGAGTGAATTGAAGTGTGTGCATCTCTTTGCCTATTTTTGCTTTACTTCCCTGTCTTTAAATGCTAGAAAATAATGTTTAATGCTGGAAAATAATCATAATTAAGCTGATTACCACATGTTAATACAAGAGAATGCCCGGTCTTATACACCTAAATAGTGGGGGTTTGTTAATTCTTTTTCTACTTCTCTCTTTCTCCCCTCTTTCTCTTTTTCATTCATTTAAGGATATCTCACTTCCCATAGTTTTGGAAACATGGATCCAGTTCTGCATGGACTTTAGGTAGTCTTTCATGGAGACATGTTCTCACTGCTTAACCCTTTATATCAGGTTATTCTTCTAATATCTTCTTTTGTTTTACATTTATTTTATGGAAAGCTTTTTTTTTTAATTTGGGGAGATGTTTAGCTTTTTGTTTTGGCTTTATTTTTTTTTCCTCGAGTCTCGGAATATTCTTTAGTGGATAGACTCTATAAAATGTCAAAAATACCTTTTACTTTTCATGTAGTCTGGTATAATACAGTAACATTAAAATTATTTCCCTGATTCATTATACTTTCCTTCCATAATTTTTTTAAAAATAATTTGAGTATGCTTTGCTTTCTTGCTTGTTTGGTACCTAAAAGATAACTTCTTGTGCTCAAATATAGGGTAAATCACGTTATACTGTTTATTGTCTGACTTGACCTTCAGATCAGAATTCTGCCTTGAAAATCTTGCAGAACTCAATTTTCCAAACCAGGTCTTAATCTTACGGAAATAATCAGGTTTGTGCTCATCTATCTGTTACATTGGCATCTCAAATTGTTGTATAATCTTCTGCAGCGGCTCATAAAATTTTGGTACATCTCATTTTCTTCCATTTTCAATTCGTCATCTGTTGCCGAGTAGTAAATACTTTCCCTAGGTCATCTCAACCTTTCTCTGTCTAAACAAAAAGACTTTGTCCATCTTACTGTGTCAGCTTAGTCCCCTGAAAATTAAATCCATGGTTTTATTTTTTAGAAAACCATCTCAGAAAGATCATCTGTGAAATGAATAGTGAAGAGGTATTGATACTTCTTGAAATCTGAGCAAGCCTAGCTGAAGGAGGGATCAATTTACTACCTGTCAACGTCCCATCCTATTTGTGTGTCTCTTCTTGGATCAGGAGATGATCTCAGACTGTAGCGTGAACTTATCTCCTTTTTCTGGAGTTATCAGTATTGGGCTTTGTTTGGGATATTGTCACAAATTATGATTTTCCAAACCAGTCTTTTGTGCTTACATCTCAGCATGGGGTTTTCAAAAATATATAATTGTGCAGATGAGCTCCTTCAGTAGTTTTGCAATAGTCTGTGATTAGCTGTTGCTAGTTAATTTTCTACTTAAATCTGTATGAGTGGTTTTTCTTGGTTCTACACAATAAGCTAATAGTTCTTATTTTTCTGGAAAGTAGGTATTTTTAATATCAGTAAATACAATGTGTTTGTATGTTGATTTTATTTGAGAGTATTTCTTTGAGTCTTACCTCTGAAGCATCACAGTGTAGCATTATTACATTAGTAATACTGAGTATTGTTATAGTGCTTAGTCGAAGTGCTTCATTTGATAAATTTGAGTTGTAACTTTATTTGTTGGATCTCTTTCTACATTGATGGCTCACACTGAGAGCAATCCCAAAGATTTACAGTATTCTGGGAAGTGGCTATAGGTTCTGAAAAGTGATGTGGCTGTCACTATACATCACATGGTGATACACAAACTTCAGAAAAAACAGAAAGGTGTGAAATAATTGGTATGAACCCAAGTTGCCATGTCTCTCACACCTGCAAGGCATTAGCAAGACTTAGGAGCACTTTGAAAGGGACAAGCTCAGATCAACAGGAGACAGTGCTCCAAGGAATTTAAGGTTTTAATTCCCAGGTGTTTGGACAAGTGATAAAAAAGGACAGATATGATCCTTCAACTATAGTCATCAGAGATCCCTGAGGGGAAAGTTGGCAAGAATCATATATAACAGTACTTGTGGTTTACACAAAAGTACTACATTGAACTGCAGCTTACTAAGATGCAAAAAGAAGGGAAGTACACTAATCTTTGTGGATTTGCTTTGTTTTATCCAGGATTTTTTCCAATTTTCTCTTTTATTCTTAGGATTCCATAAAAGATCAGTAGGTTCTTTAGAGGGTTGTTTTCCTCTCTCAGAGCGCTGATAATGGCTCAAATTCATACAATAAAAGCTTATCTCCTTAACCGTCTTACACCTGAAGTCCAATATCAGATTTGTTATCATGGAGGGTCTCAACACATGGCAAAATCCATGGGGATTTCTTTACCCAGAGCACTTTCTTAGATGCTTATATACAACACAGGACCCTCTCAAACAAAAAACAT
>NW_010558054.1:7986-59746 GCF_000687285.1 Phaethon lepturus | reverse complement strand
CTTTCCCTCACAAAGGAGTGTCCATGTCCTGCAGCTCCCGAGCTAGCAATATGCCAGTGGGTGGGATCATGAAGAAGCTGGATTTTGGATTTACCTACCCATGCCTGACCACTGAAAAAAAATTATTTGATGGAGACAGTCACAAGCTCTCTTGCCACTTTGTGGTGATGCCTTTTATATTCCATGTGTAGTTTACTTGCTTTGAACCCTTGACTAACACTGAACCATTGCTTCCCATTTTCCTTGGGAGACTGGCTGGCTAGGGAGAACTCTAATATTAAGGCTTTCAGAAAAGCTTCTGGACGTAAAAGAGCACACAAGTTCAACTGGATGCTGCTGCTTCAGAGGACTCCAAAATAAAGCATTGTTAGGCTAAAGTGGGAACAGAATAATTTAAGAAAAAGGAGCCCACAGATTCATTTTATATGCCAGCAAGGGGAATAAACACATAATTCAAAGTAGCTGTACATCAGATTTAGACATGGTGGCATAAGCATTTCTAAAAAATTAGAGGGCATTACACAGACTGCTCTGTTTTGCAGCATGACTTTGAGGGCAAATAAGGGCGCAGTACGGAGATACGGAAGCGTGCCAAGCCTGCCGGGGTACTGTCAGAAGAAACTAGGGGTGAGCCGATTTTATCCAGCCCTGGCTTACTCGTGTATGCTCTGCACATGTACTAAAAGGATGGAAATAAAAAGCAAGTTAGTTTTCACTTTTCTTCCTCTTACCCCAAGCTCAAGGTTCCTCAGAAAGAGAGGCACTTCATGCATACCAATCTGTATGCAGACATAGAGCTATTTTGGACAGTCAGAGATTAGTGCTCAAGTGTGACATGAGAACAAACCATTACAATAGTACAGGCACTGTGAAGTGCCTTTTGAATAAAGGCTGATTTAAAAATATGCTTGTGCACATTGTGAAAGCAGGGCCTTGATGTGTAGGTCAAAGAAGAGCACTTAAATGTTGGGACACTTCTCTGAATTAAAACCACCTAGCTTTTCTCAGTAACCATTGCAGCTCTGTTTTCCTCATGATAACTCTAATGTTTAAGGTATTTGGGTTGAACCATCTGGGAAAACAGAACATACGTGGATGCACATAAAAGTAGTCTCTAAAATAAAGGTTACTGCTTTTCCAAGTATTTTCTTTTTTTTTGTCAAATGTGACATGATATTTCCAGATAAAGAATATTTAGAGATTATGTGGAAAGCGGAGGTGAAAAGGGAGGGTGAGTTAAATGGGTTGTACATCAGCTCCTTAAAAAGAGAAAAGCTTGCTTCGGGTACCCTGCTCCCTAAAGCAGCTTTGGGTCTCCAACAATAAAAATGTTGGGGTGGATCACAGGCTGATGTAAATACGTATACCTTTCATGACTTCAATATAGTAATTTTTCCAGTTATATTCTTCTTTTTATTTCTTTACTTGTTTTTATGTTTTTATTAATGTCATTTCCCCTGGATAAGAATTAAAATAATTCCTCAAGAAAAGGCTAAGACATTATGCACAACCTTCCACATATTAACTACCCTTCTACATTATTGTCTTGTGTGGTGCTAGTCTTGGGGACAAGCCATCTGTGCTTTATAATTATTCTGGAAACATTAATAAAATGTTCACATGTGCTTACTGAACACATAAAACCATTATTGTCAGTCATTTTGTTTTAAAAATTCCACAATATACTCTCCAGTTGCAACTAAAAAGTCAGCCTTTGCTGAAGCACGGTTATGTGTAAGATTATCACTATTTTTCCCTGCACTGTACTTGGAATGGAAGATTTCCATTACAGTTGCGTATAACGATTAACAAGTTTTGACTTTCATACTGTCTTTTCTATATTTTCACTAATGACTAGGTCTGTCACCTTCTACTTTCACTGACTTACCTTAAACTTAATAATGCTGTTGTGATTGTTCATAGAATAAGAAAGTATAAATTGTGAAAAAAGAAGGCAGGAGCTGATGCAAATATTTATAGAAGATTTAAGTTTAATTCTCTCTCCTTATTCCTTCTTTTTTTTTTTTTTTCCTACAAACAGACATGTATTATTCCATTAATATTGTCCAATCAATAAACACAGATAAGTAATGGCATCTCACATGAATATTAACTCCCATCCCATCCTACTATTCCACCCTTATTCTGTAACTTGAATTTCGCTAGGAATTAAGCCAAGGTGTGTGGACATTCTTTGTCTATGATAACTTTTTATGCCTTGAAGGCCCAGTTAGGAAAAAGTTTGGGAATATAAATACCTGTGGAAAAGTCTGGAAAATAAACTCTTCAAGAAAAAACAGTATTTAAAGTAAGTAAATGATGAGCATAGGATTATCAAAAAGTCTTCTTTTAAATAAAGGTGTTGCAGTAAATATATTGCTAATAATGTCGACTGTTAATAATGTAGCTTTTTCCACAACATGAATTGGGGTAAAAGAGGTAGTTATCAAGCGTTTATTGTTTTAAGTATCTATCAAGCCTCTCTTTAACCAAATGAAAGCTGGAACAGGTGTAAGGGTACAGTACATGATGCAATGCCTTGCTGCACACAGGGCTAACACTCTGTCTGGAATCGGACCAGTAGCGGACCTGGAGCCCATGGTGCCTTTAGGATGATAAAGTCCTACTATCTACGGAGTATATTAGAAGTAAATACAAGTCAGATTTGTTCTTACTGTTTCAGAAACTTATTTTAGGACAGCTTGAATTGTCCTTTGAAAACGACCTTTTTCTCCAGCTTCTATGCAGAGAGACTGTGGAGAGGTGAACAGCTTAGCCTGGGCAAGAGGACATTGGTTTGATAAAATTACCTTATCTTCACATGTGCTTTAAATGCCTTCAAGTTAATTTGAAGACAAGGTATTTCTAGACCTCCATGTACAGTTTAAACTCAATCTCAGGATTTGGGATGATTTTTACAGGTTACATGATTGATCTAGGAAGAAGAGTGCCATTGAAAGTCAATATGATGTGTAATCCTAAATTGCTTAGATTGCAGTTTTAAAGAAGTGCACAGTTTTTTATTCATGCAATCCATATGAACTATTTAGAATGACAGACCAAGGGGGATTTTTAAAAAGTAACTACTTCCTTCTGCTAATAATGGAGGCAAGGAGCATTTAACATTTCTAAGTTAATTCAAATCTGTGTTTCATATCTATCACACTTTAGTGAACACTTCTGAATTTTTTTCAGGGCACTTTGATTTATGTGAATGCCTTACAATGAATGTAAATATGGTCTGTGATTAGTCAGATGTTCTTCAGGTTGGAAAATACAACTGCTGAAGGGAATCACAAAGGCTCATTACAATATTTTTTTAGTAATTTCTGAATATATATAATCAAAATAAAGTCAAGATGAAAACCTTATTTTAAAACAATTTTCTCTGTTTATGTAACCAGTAACACTTTTAGACATGCAGATGAACAGCTAAATATCTCCGTTAATTTTCACCTGTTCTGTTGATTTCATATACTTCAGACTGGATAACAGTGACCCGTTTTTTAGGAAATTCAGTTATCTACAGAAGTAGAAAGGCACCTTTCAGCTCAGTATTATTTTTTAAAAAAGTGAAATCTGAGTCAGACACAAATTTTTTTTAGGATATCTCTCCCCCTACTTACTAGTAGAATGGCATTAAAAACTGGCTTTTGCACCCTGACATAGTCTCTATTAAAGCTAGTGGAAATAATTTAATTTCACTTTTCTTCACTGAGAGTTGTATTTTCTAATTCTTTCACACTAGCTTACTTCCATTGTGTTGCCACTTCTAGCCAGATAGGAAAATGATCAAATATAAATTCTTTCTTCCTGCACATAAACGATGTGTCGTAATGTATTTTATCAGGAAGAAAATCTATTACCTTTGAGTGATTTGTTTGTTTGTCTTTTAAGCAAATTTTGTTTTGGGGCCCAGTTTTTTATAATGATTTTTTTTAAAGCTACAGAATACTTCTAAAGATTAATTGAAAAATAGTTAACATCTTAGGGCAGGAAGTAAAGTACTCACCTCAGTTGTAAAAAGGATACCAGAAATTGCCATGAAGGACAGATCATCATTGAAAAATATTTTAGAGAAGGTAATCTCAATTCTCTTTTACAAATTAATTTACATATTATTTCCAGGCTAATTTTGGAACAGTCATTTTTTAAAACATTATGCCTTGGACTTACAGTTTCATCATAAAATTTCTGATAAAAACTTGTCCTTATGTTGAAAAATGGAATCCCAAAAAATTACGGTATTTAATGGGATTGTATCTTCCTGTGTGGATTCAGTGACTTTGTTTGAGTCAACTCTACAGCTTTTATAAAAAATGCAAATCGTGATTTTTTTAAAGCGGAAATATCTAAATCAAGCTTTTTAAAATAATTGGCTAAATTTAAATATGAATAGCTTTATTCTCATGCAACTCAAACATGGATGCAGCAGTTTCAACCTACAACTTCCCTTTCCCTGAATACTAAATAAAACCCAAAATCTAACTCATTAGAACTCAACTGAACAAGTTTGAGGATAATTTTTAAAATTATTTTATTTTAATATTTAAAGGCATATTTGATATATTTATGCCTTTTTTGTACCTTTATACTTATTTGTGCCTTGCAAAAGAGAAGAAAGAATCTTAATTTGACGGTGCTAACCTTTTTCACCAAAAATTATTTATTTTCCCTTAAATTATGGAAAAAGTATTTTTGGAAAACTGTCAGTATGCATTAATATTGATGAATGTATCTTAACTTTTCTCATTTATTTAAAATATGTATTTAATATTTGTCTATTTTCTGTTCTACAGAATTTTTCATTCTGTTCTGTGCAAAATTTCTGTTCTCAAAGTGAGAAGCTAAGTAGTTAGGTCCCATTTTCATGCACACCTTTAGCAGCGGGCTTTGTTTAAATGTGCTGTATCATCTGTATAATGTTGCTTTCGTGGCATTATAAACTTCTTATGTGTACTGCTAGAAGACATAAAATGGCCCAGTGGCATATGTTATGTTCTTGCATCTGCCTAATTTTCAACTTGAAATACCACACAGCAATGTTTGTGATAAACTACACACAACAAGGTCAAAGCAGGTGCCTGCTGGGATGAGTAATCATCTTTATTTCATCATCTCATATCAACAGGTATCATGGAGACAAAGTAATAGCTTTTACGAGAGGAGCTTCACATGTACCTCTGAAAAGTTATGAGACACAAGGCAGAATCAACTAAGAGGTAATGACTGTAGATTTGCCATAGAGTGCCCCGCAGTTCAATTTACATTGCATCCTGAAGGGTACTGTGTAGGAAGGCCAGATTTTTCAAAACAAATAGGCTTGAAAGTACTATCTAATCACTAATGCTCAAACTGTGTGTGCTGCTTGTAGAGTTTCCTCTCTGTAGAAAAAGGATGTTTGGATTTTTTTTTGTTGTTTACATGCAGTTTTACCTCTCGCTTTACCCTCTCTGGTTTTTAGAATAGCAAATATATGCATCTCCCAACATATATCTCAACACTTGTGCAGCGCTAATTGTCAGATGAAAAGTGAAACATTTTTACATTATCTATACTGAAAATATTTTACCTCTGTATTACCGCTAATATCTAAAGGATGTTCATACTAGAGACATAGTGGAAGCTGAAAGTTGAATAAGTGGGTATAGGTAATCTTTTAGAAGAATAAGATGTAAGAGCTGAAAAAAGTACATAAATAAATCTTTGCCTAAAACAGTATGGAGTAAAATTAAAAAAAATAAATAGTGAAAATAGTTGCAGACAAAATCTGGATATGCAACCCACAGTTCAAGGCTTCAGCTGTCTGCAACTTTGTGCTTTGTGAAGCACAACTGTATGACCTTGGCTTAGCTCTAATGAACAAAACAGTTACTGAGCTGTGCAAGTGCATGAGTCAAAACCATGCAAGACAAGAAAAGTGAAAACAAAAACAGAAATTATTTTTTTAAATTGGTAATAGTAGCTCAAAGCATTTTGAAAAAGGAAAAGACTAGAACTTGATCAGGTTTGGAAGGCAGCTACTCATTGAAATAAAAGATCAACCCATTCCAAGCATGAGTGGATGTTAGAGAAAAATATATTGTGCTGATAGGGCAGCCAGGAAGAGGCAAGGCTGAGGCTGCTGCAGTGCCCCCAGGTCAACCAGTAGTGATGTTCAAAATGTGTTCCCCGTTGGCAGATGCACACAGAGCACACATCTACATCTACATCTACATCTACATCTACATCTACATCTACATCTACATCTACATCTACATCTACATCTACATACATGGCTGGCCATACAGAACAGAGACAGACACACAGAGCACTCACATAAAAACAAACAGCATCAATGGCATCATCCTGCTGCCCTCTCTGGCTGAGCAAGGCGACGTCTGTTAGTAAGGAGAGATATATATGTATATGGACAAGGTGGATGCCTCCAGCAGCTAGGCTCAGATGTTCAGCCTGCCCAGTAGCTTCCCCTGGACCCAGTCTCCCCAGTTACTGCCACCTGGGCATATGAGCCCCTAAGGCTGCAGCCCCACACCAGTTACTGGCACTGACTGTCCCACTCACACACACACCCCTCCCCTTGCCAGGTTTGGCCCCCAGTAGACGACCCCTCTGTTCTCTTGCTCTTAGACATGCACATGAGTGAGTGTCACCTCTAGAGACCCCCAGGCCCCATGGTGTCTCCAGCAGCTGTCCAGGAGTACCCTGGTTCCCCTGATAGTTAGTTTGTCCCTTGGTTGCGCCCTTGGGCAAGAGTCAGAACGAAATTTAATAGGTAAGACAGACTGTACTGATCAGGCTTGGGGCATGGACAGATAAGCAACCAACCAGCAAAGTGTTTACACATGACCAGCTCTTTTTATCCCCTTATTTTCCCACACTTGTTCCTCCCCAAATCACCGATATCCCTCCTCTAAAGATCCCATAAGTAGTCCTGTGCAACCCTGAAATCCTCTTCCCCTGCATCCTGTATTGTGTCCCACGGCCCTAGGCAGTGACATCCAATCAGTCCAAAAGGTGCTCCTCCACCATCGACTCACTTCGATGTGTTTCACAAGTGGACCCTGGGACCAAGGCTTTTCTTGGACAGCTGTGGGAGGGCCTGGGCAGGACGTCCCTTCCTCTGAGTCCTTAATTTGTATTCCTGTCTGCCGTTGTGTCCCCGTGCTGCTCTGAGTTTGTGGAGATGACCCTTCAATACGCTGATGGCTCACTCCTGTGATGAGCTTGGGAGGAGCAGGTCAGGGTTTGTTTGGGCCTCCCCACCCCAGCTATTGTCTCTCTGTGCTCATTTGTGGGTGTGCAGATGAACTTTGATCACAAAACCTAGCAAAGTGTAGGTGATGCATCTGCAGTTGTCCAGTGACTGTCTACCCAGCCGTGGCTTGTCAAGTACATGTTGAGCTGGCGGGGAGCATATTCATGCTTTTATTGTTAGAACATTAGTCCTACATATTGACATGGTGTATTAGTAAATACTTGCTGTGTCCTGCTGAAGAACTGAAGTATGTGGCAAAGATGCTCAAAACGTGACCAGTAACGGCAGAGCTGCAGACCAGGTTGTATCTGCACACTATCTGGTCGCTACAGTAGGATATATAAAAAGAAGGCTTTTCTACCATGGGTACCCCAAGCATGTGAATGTCATTCTTTTCCAATCTCCAAGTTTACCTGAAATGATGTTTTTATAGATACCTGCCTTTTTCAGCCACATGGTCAAAGAAAAAGATGTACTTTAATTTTCAGAGTTTCTTTTGGCTGGGTCTCAGTAGTGGGAGAAGACTCCATGTGAAATAAGACACTCTTTTTAGACGAGCAGCACCACTCCAAACGCTTTCAGTCACCACCATGTTCTAGCATGCACATGACTAACATTGAAAGAGGCAAAAAAAAGTTTTTACTTTTTCCAAAGGAGAATGGAACATTATTGAGTATGCAAGTTTGAGAAGGATCTAGGAAATTATTGTAATGAAGAGAAAAAGTGCTAATTGTGAGCTGCAAACAAACTTATTTTAAAAGGCAAGTAGCAAATTCTTAGAAAAACTGCAAAGTGGTTGAAAAATTCACTTATTCTTGCAGCATTTCTTGACATTTACAAAGAAACAGAATAAAGCCTTCATAACAATAATATTCTGTCTTGGTTTCCATGCATCAACTGCTTTTTACATAGTCTGTGGTTTTTCAAACTTTGTTTACCTGTAGCAAAATATTCTAGTCCAGTGGAAGTAGATTGCACAGATTTTATGGGACTGTTTTCAAAATAGGAACACCACACAGGAATATTTCAAAAAAAAGAGATCATGAGAACTAGCAGAGTTTGTGCAAGCAGTAGGAGAATTTATGTTTATTCTTCCTCTTTTAAAATGTTTTGGAAAAATTGCTAAAATATCATAATTATATAAGAAAAAGTTCTATGCAAACCACATCTAGTCTCAAATACTTCAGGGACATATTTACTATGCTAACTTTTATACTTTTAAAAATGTGATAAACCCTCACCTTCCCTCTCATCCCAAGTGAATTGTATAATGGGTCACTTTAGCACTACAGCAAGAATTAGGTTTTCTTACTCTTTTCTAGAGGATTGGTCAGCAAAAATTTAGCCAGCCCAGAAAAGAACACTGAGCTACTTGTGAGTGAATCCCTGGAACATTCCCTCCATCCTGGGAGACAGAGAGGGAAAATGACAGGTCAGGCGAGGTCCCAATTCACCTAAGAGGAAACATGCTTAGTTACAGAAACCAGAGGTTTTGGCAGCAAGCCACTGCCTAGATTAGGGTCATAAAATAAGAATATGGAACAACCTGTGGCTGTCAACAGAAGCGAAACGGGATTTTTGCTGGGAGGCCAGACTGGTCAAAACCAAACATGTTTTTATCACTCTGCCTTAAATATGAGAAAAAAATTGAGCTATTTACACATAGACTGCTCTAATTCCAGTAGCACAGCTTCTGGTCCACCCTCTGGACTCAAAGACTGAGTTGAATGTTGATGTGCCTTAAGCTCTGGACTTTGGTCTGTATGAAAGAGCAGATACATGCAAATCCGGTAGGCTGGATCTCTTGAAGTTTTATCACATTCAGTCTGTAAATGACATAAATGATAGAAAAGATTTCGTTACTCCCTAACTGGAGTTTCTAAAGGTTACCCTGCACCCAATCAGTAGATGTGCCTTATGGCTGGTTATCACATATGTCAAATTACAGTTGCAACGTTGTATTTAAATCCACATCACGGATCTGTGCTATTTTTACATGAGTGTCTGACCCAGTGTTTGTGACTAAACCAAGTGGTTTCTTGCAGGCAAAGCAGAAGGTAAAATAAAGAAATTATGGTAAACAAGACAATTGCCTTGTGTTGCCTCCCAAGCTACTAGAAATAATTTTACCATAGGTATAACATATCACGTGCATGCTGTACATATCTGTGAATATATATTCAAGGACAAATCCACACAGATAATTGAAGAGGAAGGTTCTTAATATCATTTGAAAAGGAGAAAATCTCTAATTTCTCTTCAGCTTGCTTCTTGAACCATTTTGGAGTGTCTGTCTTAAATTTCACCACATTTCACAGTGAGAAGAAATATTCTTTTTCCAAGGGTAAACAGTCACAATCTACAGTACTTTTGTATTTTAATGCCGCAAACATTTTCACTATTGTGAGTTCATGAAAAATCAGGGAGTTTCTCTATAATTCCCAGGTGAAACAGCTGAACCAAACCTCAGCTGGCTGCAAAAAATTGCTGCTGCACTTTTCCAGCTGTGGGAAGCTCACTGCAGATTCAGCAACCACGTGTGACATTATGCTTATTCTTCTTCGGGCAAGTAATTAAAATGCTCAGGTTTCATATATTTTCAGTCCACAATTTATCACAATTAACAGGGGAAAAAGTGTCTCAACATTCCAAAATTTCTTTGACAATCAATATACGAATAACAAACAATAATACACAGTTTACAGTACAAGTAGTTGTTTCTACATGCAAAAAAAAGAAAATCTATCTCCACCTGAATAATTTACTCAAGGTTATTTAAAACAACACATAGAATTTATCTGTAAGAGAAAATACAGTGAATCACTCTCTTACATGCAGCATTTGAACAGGTATACAAAACAGCAGCCACCTTCCTACTGTCTGCAATAGACAGGCACTCTTTTATATTTAAAAAAGAATACAGCTAGCAGAATGACACAATCCCTTGCAAGCTGAAAGTTTGCACACTGAATAATCCTTCCCTCCCTCTTTGTAAAGTAACATGATAAGCCAAAATCACTATTTTTATTATAATAGTTGTCCCCTAAATGTCATCCATACGTGGAATGTGTGAGTTCAGATAGTAAGCAGAGCATCGAAAGTAAACAAGAAATGCGATGAAATAAAAGCGTGGTGTAATAATTTATGATAAAGTACCTGATAACCAGACAGATAAGCCATTACAGATGATGCATAGATAGTGGCAGACACAAAGCTGTGTCAGGTTGTACCTTTGTAACATTAAGGAAGCTTTGCCAAAATGTGTACCAACTTTGGGACTGTAAAAGCTCCAGTTTCATTTCCTCTGTTGCTGTAAACGTGAATTGACTTTAATGGATGGCATTTTCTGGGAGATAGTCAGGAACTGTTTTAATAATTTTTTCATAAGAGTTGCTAGATACCTACCCCTTCTGCCCCATGAGAGGAACCACTTCAGCTTTGCAAACGCAATTTTGCTAGACAGTACCCTAGTAACCCTGGCTATACACTGACAGCAGCAGTAATAAAAGGAATAGCAGCAGAGATAATATCAGCAATCCTGTGTCCCTCCGATACAGCCTGAACTGGTATTCCAGAAGCTGTAAGGCCTAGGGGATAAATGCACGATGGAGACTGGTCATGTTTACCTTTATAACCTCTTGCTGTTTCATATGCATTTTGCATACAAGAAACACGAATACCTAGAAACGGTGTATTTTATATAGTGCTTTACACCTAGAAGCACCTCCGAGAAGAAATGACCCTAACAAAACAAACAGACTTAAACCCCACCCTGTAGTTCACAGCTTTAGAATACCACTGCTAACAGAGCGCGTCTGGAAGCTGAGTCGGTTATTGCTCAAAAAGATTGTACTGAAATCAAGTGGGACTTTCAAGATTCTTGCTGTTTACCGTACTTTGTTGTCTTGCTAATAAACACTTCTGTATTTAGATTGGGTTTTGATTGACAATTTCATGTTTAAGCCCTAGTTAGCATTGTATTTTGGAAGAAGAAAGCATTTGTGTTAATTAGAAAGGACTCCAAATGAGAAGAGCAAGAATTCCATGAGAAAGGAATGCAAAGGTTTCTCCCACCCAGACCTTTCAGGAAAGCATAACCACTTGCAGTTACAGCTTCTCCTCAGAACCACAGAGCAGAAGGGAAGAATACCTAGCCATAGGCACGGAATGACTCAAGGCAGGGTCACCCGAGCATTCACTGCATCTGTAGTTTTGGCTAATTTTTTCTGTCTTCTTCTGTCTCACTAATTACTCCAGTCTTTTCCTCACAGCTTCTTTATACCTGCTTCTTTATACCTGCTTAATACCATTTTATACCCTCTCCCTGCCTTGTTACTCTGTTTGCTTTCCTTTTTCCCCCATGTTTATTGCCTCTGAAGTAAATCACTAAAGAAAGAGGAATGTAAAAGATACTAAAATCAAGTTTATTGCCACCCTGTGGTTCCCTCTGTGTGCCAGCTGCCATCTCCCTTGTCTATGCAGTGAAGATTTTTCTGTGCAATGAAGTTTCAAGGGAACAACACCTACTGTTATGTGCTGTGTATAGTACTCAGCACCATGGAGGCTCAGTTTAAACTGTATCTTAAATACTGCTATAGTAAGAGTAATTAAAATAATTATGATTTACATTAATCGAGTTCTGAGCTGGAATATTATTAAATTTTGTTCCCATTTTTTTTTCTAATTAGAAGAGAACTAATGTTTGTTTAGCTTAGGTTCATCAATTCACGATGAGAGTGGTAAAACACTGGCACAGGTTGCCCAGAGAGGTGGTAGATGCCCCATCCCTGGAAACATCCCAGGTCAGGTTGGCTGAGGCTCTGAGCAACCTGATCTAGTTGAAGATGTCCCTGCTCACTGCAGGGGGGTTGGACTAGATGACCTTAAAAGGTCCCTTCCAACCCAAAGATTCTATGGTTCTATGATGAGGTTTGTCCTACTGTCTGTGAACTTTCAAAAGCTGTATCAGCTTTGCTCTAGTCATGGAAACTAAGGCTGACTTTTCTGTAGTTTTGTAACAAACTCTGTCTTTTTTAGTGATTAATAACCATACTTGAAAATTCAGATGTGGATGCAGAAATGTCGTCTTCATGCTGGGTAAAACCTGTCTGTTTGAACACAGTGAGTGAAGGTTAGGTCTCAGCAACTGCAGTGCATGCCTTCAACTAAGTGGGACTTCAGGACACAATCAGGACCTGCAAGGTGCTGTGGACCAGGACTTGGAGCCAGAGTTAGATTGGTTTGTTACAGGTTTTTTTTGTGTAAACTGGAGTTCATACAAAGGGGTACAAGTTCTCACTCCATCTCTGCTGCCAAAAGCCATTACTTTCATGAAGTGACAGAAAGCTAGTACTGAACATTCTTGAAAATCTCATCCACAAAGTCTTAATCACTATGACTGTATAGCTGAAAAAAAACAGTGAGAGAAGATACAAAAGGAGACAAGTGTCTTTTACCATTAGCCCTCACCAATAAATAACCTCTGTAGTGTCATAGAAAAAAGTCAGTCGTTTGAGGTGTTTGATACACTCTCCTGAGGCTAAAAAGAGGACTACAAGAAAACTGATGTTTCAGATGAAGATATTTTGTCCAAAATATCTTCAAGGAAAGTATGGATTTCCACTTCCCAAATAGTCGAAAACTCAAGTTAAGATTTTGGCAAAATCTCCAATAAAAATCCCCCAGCAAGCCTGTAATGATGCATGTGATATCCATTTTTTAAATGATCTTATCACCTGTATGTCCTATGATGCAACACTGTGGTTTCCTATACAAAAATGAAACTAAGATTACAAAGATGGAGAACATGAATGACTCAAGGTACACAATTTTCCCAATAGGTGGAAACCAGGAAAATGGAAACTGGTGTCCCTGTTGTGAAACAGAGTTGAAACTGGAACCTTAGATTGCAGCTCTGCGTGGTGTTTCTTCACTGCATCCTAAAAGATGGTCATACACTTACATTCTCAAGTTGCAGTTTTCCACATTTTCAGTAACATTTTCCTACTAAGTATTTGTGGGGAGACATTGTAGACAGATGTTCAGAAGTGAAAATAATCAACAAATTGATATTTAAAAAACCCCAAACAAACCACAAACCGAACTACTGTAAATCATTGATCTGATCTACAGGGTCTGAGACTTTTTGCCGAAACTAGAGGTGTAGCAGACTTGCAGTTCCTAAGCTGTCTTAACAAAAAAAACCAAACAGAACAGATCTCTTAGCCTTTGCCTAAATCTATATTTAATTTCTTGCTGTTTGCTGTCTTGCAGTAGAAGGAAAGTTTTGACATCTTGAATCCTTAAGCTAAAACATTTCTTCCCATAAATAGCACTTTCCTAAACAATTTTTCCAGTACCTGTGGTTTACATTACAGGCTAGTACTAAAGTAGCAGCTGAAGGTTAGCTTGAGTGATCTGTTTTCATTAGGAATTGTTAAAGCTTTTTATAAAAATCCATCATTTTCACCAAAACAAAAATCTAAGGCATACAAAAACAGTGAGAGCACTGTAAACTCTAATTACTGCTTCCTTCATTACAGTGTTTTCTCGCAGACTCTGGAAGATTTCTTGTTTAACTTCTGACGCTGTGGAAGAGTCCCTCCATCACATCCTCTAGTAATAGCTGAGGAAAACTAGCCTTCTGCCTTCTCTTGTATTTGATAATATAGCATGACATTTCTTTTTCTAGAAGAAACACAGGAGCTTAAGCAATGAAGAAGGTATATGCACAGGCAAACGGGAAAAAAAGAACACAGAACAGTTTTTGCTACTCCATTCATATCTCATATCTTCATATCTTCCTTCAAGCAATTGGTCGGTCCGTGGCATAGCTCCAGTTGTACTTAACAGCGTGATAAACGTAAAAAGAAGAATTGTGCTAATATGCCAGAAAGGAAGAAACAGTCACGCAGGCACAAATATGTAGTAGAAAACTCAGCAGAAGTTATTCAATTAGAGATTTAAAACTACCCATCTTAAAGGTATTGGAAACTGGCAACAAAGACAAACTGCTTTCCCAGGAGGAAGACTATTATCATAGGCTAAACAGCTGTTTAGAAGGAAAAGTTGCTTCAAATGAAGAAAACAGATGCTTAACTAATTTTTAAACATTTGTCAGAAGTGGAAAAAAAAACCCCACAAAGGTTTCCTTTAAGTACACAGGGAGTTTTATAGCCTAAGCTGAAAACCAAACAAAAAACCAATTTCTAATACATCGTACTCTCTTTTTGAAAACCCTGTGTATCTTAACACTCCGTCTTAGGCATCTATAGCAAAGCTTCCTACAAGAATCTTCTCAAGAATCCTCATGCTGCTTCTGGTTTAGCTAACTGAGAGTTGCTGCAATTGGAGATTTCAATTATCCACAGCTGGTTATGTGCTGCTAGGGCATTACTGGCAATTTCCCCAGGTTCAGTCCCAGAGGGTAAGTCCCTGTTTCAGACAAATGAAGAAAATGCTGACGAAAAAACATCTCCACAGACCATTTTCAATTTCTGTTAATACCTTCTTTCTACATGGTGGTTGCTAATTATAATTCTCAAATTCAAGTGATCTGTGACTGTGCTATAACAATTATTAGCTCCTCATACAAAGGAAAAGTGGACTTTAGGAGATGTAGACTTTGGGACTTCAGCCGTGAGTTTAGTGATCAGAATCCTGAAGCTGAGCACACAAATTCAGCCAAGTATATGAAGTTCCTACACCACAAATACCCTAGGAGCACAAACAGAAATGTATATTACTTGCTGTCCACAAACAGGTTTTTCTAAGTTCTGATTTGAATGAAGTAGTCGTGGTTGTGGTTGCCAACTCCATTGAAATAGCTACCTACACTCTTTGGAATCATCATTTTGTCTATCACTGTGTATTGAAGCTGGATTCTGATTTTGACTAGGCTTATGGTGTTAACACAACATAAAAAAAAAAAGCAAGGTAACTTTAAAAAATTCTAAGAGTAGAATTCATATTGTCATGGGAATTTATCTTGATAGTGTATACAATAACACCTAGAAATTAAAGCAGATAAACATTGTCATTAAGTAGATATCTGAGATAATTTATCCAAGAATGAAGTTTTAGTCCTACAATATCCTGAAATGAGGTGTGAAATGACTCTTGTTTAGAAATGGACAAAGCTTCCTGAAACATCTTTTTGTGTTTTTTTCAAGCTTTCGTGCGATTATTTTTTTTTTTTCCCCACAACCTACCCACTAAAAAGCACTTTTAAAAGCTGCCTCTTTACTCCAGGTGCTGAGCAGATTCCTTTTGGGAGCTGCAAACTTTCCGAAAAACTGTCCCATTAGTAATGTACATGCAAATATCCATTCTGGGCAGCAGAGCTAAAAATATTATCAAAAGGCATAGTCCTCTGACAGCTAAAAAATGGCTTGGGGATTTTGATACTTTTTAACAATAAAAGCATAGTTCTGGAAGCAATCACTAAATTTGGTCCAATCCTCTGTGCCTGTATGAAATCATATTATAGAAATAAGGCTGGAGGGAAGATTTAGAGGTTGCCTAGTTATCTAGTCTTTCCCCATGTTGTGTGGATCACAGTGTTCAAAAACATTTGTCTAGCCTGTTCTTTAAGTTTGCAGTAAGAAGTTTCCCTAAGCACCGTATGCAATCTATTTTAGGGCTCCACGGCCCTTACTGCCAGACAGAAAGCATTCAACAGTCAGTTTATAACCAATTCTCGTGCTAACATTGTCCTTTAGTTAAACAGTTTTCCCCCTACTTTCCTTCCGCTATAGTTATAGAAAGTAATTTTATTTCCTTCAGCCTTCATTTTGCTATGATAAATAACTCGATTTACTTATTCCCAGAAAAATACCTCTCTATTCCCTAAAAGCTTGCTTAATAACATCTATTCTCTTGTCCAGTCTAATAGCTGCTTCAAATAGGGGGTTGAAGTGATGCTCAGTATTCTGCATAGATAAGGTCATTCTAGAGCTGATTTTCCGATTAGGTTGTAAAATAACATCTGAATTTTGAGTAGTTAAAATCCAGTTTCCAGAGGATGACACCACAGAACAAACAGATTAGCTCACAAATACATCAGTAACATCAGTGAATATCTTTCTGGGGAGAAGTAGGAAATGGTTAGTTCACTAACAGCAAAATATCTCAAGCAAATATGTAATTAAAAAAAAAAATCATTTTAAATAAAGGGAGGTTAAGTTCCCATAAAGTAAACATACTGTTTTGACAATGGAAATTTTTTTCTTTTTTTTTTTTCTCCCAGGTTTAAAGTGGAGAGGATTCTGGTGAAAATTTACAATTAGATTTTTACAGATCTCCATGTATCGGCCACTAGCTTTTTTGAAAGATAGTTTTCATAATGCCTAGGATATTTTCATTTAAGAGCACACCATCCTGATTGCCCTGAATAGACGAGCCATGATGATAAACTATTTTAAGTTCCCTACAAGTTTACTCCTCTTCTTAATCCTCTTCTCATTTTCTGCCTTCTTTCTTTTCCCTCCTACTTCTCCTCCCTTGAACAGGGTGTTAAAAGACTGTGACCAAGAGCTGTTGTTGAGCCAACCTAGCAGAACTAATCTGCTGAATATAGCTGAATAGAGTATTATAGAAATGGAATTTAATGGTGACTCACAGTTATAATAATTAGGTGGGAGAACAAGCTGGTTTTGAAGACCTGTTGTCATTCATGCCAAAAGATATGGTCAACTTACTATTTCTCTGTCAAAAGCCTTGGTATCTCAGTGTGGCAATAAAAAAGTGAAATATTAATGTGCCTCGGTTGTACTTCTGAATATTCTGCAGTAGAGCCAGTTTTCTAATGAAATATGGGCTGGCATGCAGGATCTGTTAAATAGAAGAAGACTGCAAGTGCATGAAGAAACATTTCGCAAAAACCACACTGAGCTTTCTACAGTAACTCAACCATCTCTGTGCTTCAAAGCTATGGCAGAAACTTCCCCTGAAGCTTACAGTACTGCAGGGAAATGAAAGGTGAAAAAAAAAAGGTCTGTACTGCAGGCTTTACAACTCTGTGGCCACTGAGAAACTCATCATTTTATTGATGGCCATAGTAGTGATCAAAACTTGGAAGTATGCACAGATCCTCTGAAAACTGCATAGATTTCTAAAAGGAACTGTCTGGAGGCATTCTCCAAAGCTTCTGTGAAGGCAGCTGACGGCAGCATAGCTTGCAAGAGTTGTGTAAAAGTGATAGCCATCTTTTAAGATCAACAATATTTTCCTCTAGCGTAATTCCACTTGTTAGGTTTTTTTCCTAGCTACTCTTTATGTATTTCCTTCTGAAAAAAAAAAAAAAAAGACTGGGAGCTCACAAGTTAATTGTGGAACCTGTCTTCTGGTTACTTCTCCTGCTTTGTGATTTTATGTTTATGGTTTACAGGCAAAGATTTGAAATCAGAGGGAGTCAGGTTGAGTGCTATTTTTAGCCAAAAGAATACTAGAGAAGTTTCTATATGCTTCAAGTACTTCTAGAGCTGGGGAATTCAAACAGTAAGATGTGCTGGGGAAGAGTAACTCCTAGCTGAAATGCTGGAGGAAATATCACTAAAGAATGATGTGATTTTTTTTTTTTTAACTGCTGGATGTTGTTTTCTCTTCTTGCTGTGTTTTGTGCCCTAAAGACATGCTGATGATTTTGAATATTAGGTACTGTTTAATGCAAAGTTTTCTGTGAGTCATTAGCATCCTTGTAAGTTGATCTTTCATCCTGACTTGCCCAGAGAATGCGATTTCTTAATAAAAATTTAAGCTTTGTGTTTGGCATTTAAGTTTACAAATAATGTAATAGCTATAACTCATGTATTCTTGCCTGAACTTCTTTTTGAAAGCCCCGTTATTTCTATTGTAACATGTGAAGCCAAGTTACTGTTCCATGAAGTGGAAATGCACTCTGTGTTACCCTCTGTGGCGTTTCTGTGCCTCATGCTATGCTTTCATTTGTTGTTTAAAAAAATACCAGTCTGAACTGGAACTAGGAGAATGTCTGAGCCAGCGCAAAAACCTGGTAAGTACAACTTAAGTGAACATGCAGCAACACACCTGATATGTCAATTGACAGCGTTTGAACCACAAGAAAGTGCTATTAAGTGCTCACTCTACAAGAACAGCAAACCTTTGACCTTGGGTACGAGGTCATATTTGAATAATTCAGTTATGTATGCAGATATCCAGCTCAGCCGAGTTTTACAATTACTGTCCTTATTTTGAGTGGTCTGTAGTTTACTTCTCTTTCTCTCTGCTTTTTTAGCGCTGCGAACACTGTTAGTGTTTAGAGAGGATTTCTTTGTTCTGTACAAGGAGATAAACTGCAAAATTAAGCCTCATCAGCACAGCAGCTTAGTTTATTTAACACATTTTCCTGAGTAAAGAGTACAAAAAATAAAGAGCTGAAGCAAATAATTTTCCAGTGAATTGCTATCTGCATTTCAGAAGCAAGTCAGTCGACAAAATTTCCTATAAAACAGTTATTATTTTTTATATTTACATAACACAGCTAATTGCAGATAGTTATGTATTCCTTCCTTGCATTGCTTAAAATATTGGCACAGAAATAACACTACATCTATCTTGTGGCACAATGCCACAACGTCGTCCAATTTCCGAGGAGCCATATGGCAATGGTACAGCCATCTGTTTATCTTGATATTCCTTTCCTGGCAAACCTTTTACCCATATGGGTTATTGGTGCCCTCATCTGTGTATATCATGAAGAGGTTCAAAATCAAAATCTATAATTTTCCCTGGTATAACTTTTAACAATTACACTGAACATAAAGATCACACTATCCTCGTGTTTAGCCTCTTCCATTTCTGTTTTGTACACACCTGCCTTCTTCTGCTAGATGCAGGAAAAATTTGATTTCCAGAATTGTGAAAGCTGTCATCGCAAGCTGTCAGGTTCGAGGCATCATAATCATCTCAAAGGACTGATAGCTTGTGCTTTGTGGATTTGAAACTTCATCACTAAAGAGATGAAATGATCCGTCCTTTTACATGCTGACAGGGTAGCAATTTTGTGTCAGTGTAGGGATTCACGCATTCAGACAATAAGGCCATGCCGAATATATGCAGAGTCCTTTTACATTTTCTGTGACAGCCATTTTCAATAATGTCTAAAATATTTGACATGCACTGTTTAGAATAATTTTAAGTTAGGGAAAGTGTGGGCTTTCAGCCCGACGTATTAGCAAGCCTGAGTGAAATCATGTTTATGTCCCATTTAGCAATCTGCTCTTTAATTTCCTCTTTATGTGAGAGAGTTGTTTCAAATTAGATACACCCAGAGTAGAAACCAGACATTTTAAGTATATATATATTTCAAATCTCATTAGAATAGATAAACATATTCCTTTGTTTATTTGGGGATTTTTCCCCCTTTTTTTAAACAGTACAAACAATTCCATTTCAGATACTAAGCAAATGGAAAGATGCAAGGAACATAAGCTATTACATTTATGGGAGCTATACTGAATGATGTACATAATGAATTGTTTTGCAGTTCTTAGGTGTTTGTTGACTAATGAAATATGTTGATTTGTTGCATTCCACAAATTTGTAATGCAGATTATTTTTTAAATTCATTGGTTTATTTGGCAACTTTATTGCTTTTTGTTTGAAAGATCATGTTTTGTGTACATGATACTGGTTACAATTCACATAATGTACTTTTATGAAAATTTAATTGCATTATCTCCCTCATAGGATTTTTTACAAAAATATAAGTGTATTTGTTTTGATTTTAAATGTTCCATGTCTACCGCTGATTTCAGTTTAGTGAAGTTTAAGATAAAACTCTCTTTGGTTCTCAAGGATCTCTACCGTGACCCTCGCCTTTTTAAATTCTTTGCTTTAATAATAAACGTTTAGGAAGGCACACATCCTGTGCCCTTGTCTTCTAGGTTACTTTGGTCAGAGTCCTCACCGTTCATTTTAGATCCAAGATTGTTCTCCAGCCTTTCAAAAACTCCTACTATGCAAACCACTAGCAAATCAGCCCTTGGCTTTGATAGTAGTAGGATTTTTGTCCTACACACAACAGGATTGATACATGATTTAACTTTATTTGTCATAAAATATGGCATGCTCATGTGCATGTCTGTGTTTGCATCTCCATTACTGCTTTGTATGACGTGTATCTGTTGTCTATAGACATGCTAAAAGTTAGCAGTCTTTTCTTTCTAATCACCTTCCATGATTGTTCACACTCCTCTCTCTGCTATACCTGTGGGATTGTATTCTTCAAAGGTAGATGCTTGAATCAAATTTGGCAGTAAACTAGCTCTATTTCCATATAAAGTCTTTCAGTGGAACAGAGAACAAAGTATTCACAAGGTTGTTATTCCAAGGCTGTGTCAAAAAGGGAAGAGTTTTAATGATTAAGAAGTTAAACCTTTGATTTTTTGAAGAAAGCATCCTAAATTTAACCTGTGAACTTTACCATGGTGTTGAGTTTTCCATATCAGGTGCAAGCATGTTCTACTTCTCTTTCTGAGTCAGATGATTTGTCTCACTCCCTGCACTTCAACGGTGCTCTTCCATTCCGTGTGCAGACATAATACCCCCAAACAATTTTCAGATATTTCTGCTTTCTCTTGCTTCCTTTAAACTTTCTGCTAACCGAGGATGTTTGCATTCGAAAAGCTGCTTGCCTTTCCAATGGGTCGAAGTTCCTATTTCAGGACACTTTTAACATATCCTCTTGTCAAAATTTAGTAAATGTATCTCTGTCTAGCCACTTAGACTCTGCCTTAAAGGTCTTGGCATAAGTAACAGGCAGCTGTGAATTTTCTCCCTCCTCTTACCAACATGCCAGGGTCCTAGCAAGACATGAATAACACTGCCATGAAAAGAGGTGCAGGGCAGAAAGGATAAACAGAAAAAGTATTGGGGTGCACTGGCTATCAAAGTAAAATAGAGGATAACAGTCTCAAATATCTTATAATTATAGTTTCCAGGGTCTGCACCAGTCTCCACAGAAGGACAGAGATCAGGGGCAGTATGCCTGCAACAGCATGTCACTTCACCCAAACTAATCTTACCACTGATAGTCCCTGCTAAATTACTCCAAGGCATTTCAATGCTAACATAATTACATTTCTTTCAGAACCCAGTCTAGAATCTCTGCTTGCTTCTCTACATTGTACACCTCGACTGGTATTTAAAAGACTAAATTGACAGAAAATGTAAACCAGATTTAGGTACTTATTTAGAACCCGAGGCTACAGCTGAACTATGGAGTGAGAGGTTCTTCAGTGCTTCCCCAAATCCTAAAACCCAGTCTAGAATCTCTGCTTGCTTCTCTACATTGTACACCTCGACTGGTATTTAAAAGACTAAATTGACAGAAAATGTAAACCAGATTTAGGTACTTATTTAGAACCCGAGGCTACAGCTGATGGAGTGAGACGTTCTTCAGTGCTTCCCAAAATCCTAATCCCTAACTTTTCAGGCTGATGACCTGACCGGATCACATCACATCTCCCACCTAGGCCACAAGTTTGCCTTACCCTTTCTTGAAAAGAAGAGGCAGCAAGATGAATGGAGGAAGGAATGACAGAACCTGGTGGTGCGTGGAACAGGTAGCCAGACTGAGTCCGTCATGTAGACGCAACATATGTTGGTTTTGAAAATGGACTTTGTAAGGATGTGGGGACAGTGTGAATTTTTAGAAATTACCTTTTATTGCCTCACAGCTCCTCTAGTAGCTTGTGTATCACTTTCCCCTAACCACGTCTTGCGTTACTATGAGCGCACCATGTTAAGAAGTAATATGAACCGAATGGCCAGGCAGCATTAGAATTGAGGCTGTAAAATCTCAGCTAAGTGTCTCTAAAGTAACTTTGGAGCTGAGAACTCACCTAGGAATCCCAACCAATGTTTTTCAAATCATGAAGGGCCGGAGAAAATGCTGATGGATAAGTAGTTGACTTTTAATGAAATCAGCGTAAAGTCAGCTTATAATAGCATTAATCAATGGCTCAGGACAGATAGCAATAATCAAGTTAAATGATCACAGCATACAACTTACTTGCAGATAAAGAAATAGCCTTAGTGAAGGCTTTAGTGTTTTTTCCTCTCCCTGACAGTAAGCTACGTAAATTTTCAGCTAATAAACTCATCAAGCATATCCCTGAGTTTACTAGAAAATGCAAACTTACCTCTTGAGCAACTGTGTTTAGCAACCATTAATTGCTAGTGGTGTAAGGAATAATTCCTTTAAGCGGAAGACCAGTGTACATGTCACCCTTACTTTGATCCTTCTGAAAGAGCTTTTGCTCCTGGACAGGTCTCAAAAAAAGCTGCTGTTTTCCAGTGAGAAGGGCTGGCGTCACGTGAAAGCATGGCTGGAAGGCTCCTGGCATAGTATCCAGTGTTCTATTCACAGACATGTTGTTTGGCATTAGCACTGTTAACAAAACTGTTCATTCCCCTAAATCCATTCAGGCCTTGGACACAATGTTCAGGATCACAAATTTCTTAGGGCAAAAGCATAAAAAATCCTCTATGGAAACACACCACAACTGCAGGTAACTAGAGATCTTTTAGCTAGTACAGGTTTTGGAAGAGTTGGAAAATAACGATATTGATCTTGATTATTTTTTATTAGCATCAGATTGGGTGAGAATTGCAAAGCTTGATGTTTTATGAGAGGAAGGGAAAAAAGGACTCCTCTACATAAAAAATGCAACACCTTGTGGCACAAGAGCTTCACTGATCTCTCGAGAACATCATAAGTCCACTATTGTTGAGTTTTTGTTTTACAGTCAAAAACTCTTGGGGTTTATTTTTCAAATGAAGTGAAAAAAACACTCAGAGTTAATATGAGTTCTCTAACCTCTTTATGTATTAAAACTCTACCTTTTCATATGCCCTTTTGCAAGATCATTTCAATAGACTGACTGTAAGAGGTGAACAAACAGAAACATTTTTTCCTGTTTTGTAAAACTGATTACTTTAGTAAACAAGACACAGTTTGGCTGTGATTCACAATAAACAGTAAACATAGGATGTTTACCATTTTTCAGGTGATGTTGGCAGCAAGCAAAAGGAAAAACTTTACCACCACCACCTATTTGCAGAAAAAGAAGCTATATTAATTAGGATGGGCTACTTGACAAGACAAGATCTCTAAACTTGAACTAAGGTTTTATTACCTTTATTACAGTTTTTTGTTACTTTTATTCAGTTAGTTCAGAAGTCACCCTAATGCTTATAGCATTCGACTGAAGTTTAAAACCAGATTATATGCCAGCACTAATGAATCCTCTGTGCAGTTTTGGAGACCTTTTAGAGTACTGGCTTCAGTTTGGCTTTCTCTTTCTTGTCCACAAGAGATCAAAGAGAAAAGCTGTAGCAGAACCTCCTTAGGAGATAAAAAATTAGGTTTTCCAAGAAAAAGAAAGGATGAGAACTGATTAGCTTAAAAAGAAGACATATAAAATACTGGTTGAAGACTAGATGGAATCAGGAATTAATTCATGCTGAATCCAAATTAAACCTTGAGCTTTTGGTGGAAAAACAGAACTGTACCCAAACCACTGCTTGGGTGTGTTTTTTGAATAATAACTGTAAAAAAATGAGGAAAATGTACAGTGGTACAGTGCTTCCTCTTTTCTCCTCCTGCCCCTTGTCACCTGTCTGCTGAAGAGTTTGTGCCACTCCAGGACACTACAGGGCTATAACTTCTTTGCAGTTCTTCAACCCCATTTTCCAAATCAAGAGAGCTGGAAAGAACCTTCGGGATTGTGTGGAGAATAAGAGCATGTGAGGACTGAAAAAAAGGGCCAAACCATTTCCTGAAGGAAGGTCTGCCCACTGTTATTTCATCTTTTCTAGTCTTTAAAATTGCATTTTCTAATACTGACCAGCTAATACATTGTTATGAGCATTAATCAAAAATAAAAGCAATACAACTTCAGTCATAACTGGAGTGGAATTGGAAGCAAATTGAAAAATCTTCTGGTTTGTCTCACCGAACACAATAGGAAAAAGGGAAGTAGAGAAATATTGTCACTAGTCCCTTTTTCTAACACAAAATTGGGAACCGCACTTTGTCAGGATATTTCTGACGCAGTCCTGTTTCTACTCCAAGCCACTTCCAAATGATTTGTAAGAGATCAGAGAGAATTTCCAGTGTAGGCATACATAAAATAATGTGCCATTTGTGATATGGTTATGCCCACCTAAAATACCTGTGTACAATGGCGAGAGCTTGAAATGATGAGGAAAAGGGAATTTGGATGCACAAAGATCAGAAAAAGATGGATACAGGAAAAAATATTCTGAATGTATAACTGTGCCTTGTATCAGTATTGTTGGACTCCTTTCCAGTTTTCTTTCAAAAGAAAATTCCAATTAGTTGAACTGATTCTTTAAACATGTCGATTTAGGCAAGATTTACTATTTCAGCTAAAACTAGTCCTGTCAAAACTGTTGAAACCAACTGTGTTTGCAGACTTAATGACTGACTTATGCCCTAAAGCACAGAATTTCTACACTGTATGTTGGAACAACAGTAGTAGACCAAAAGGTTTTGATGCTACAGAGGGACCTGGATGGGTCACTCATTGCTTACTTTGCTGGCAGACTGAAAAAAAAGCTTTTTTGATAATGTGATGTACATATTTTCCTTCTATGCCCACACTAAACCATTGTCCTTATATGAGTTGGAGTCACCTCTTCTTTGACACAGAAGGCAGGTTCCTAACTGCCTATAGCTCATTAAAAAATTGGTCTTTATAACATATTCTCCCTACTTAAACTGCACCTAAATAAAAATGTAATATTTTATTGCAATCCCACTATGCATCCTTCAATTTTATTATGTCCTGCTGCCCAGCAATTCAGTACTGGACTGAATACACATCACTCATCATTTCTGTATTGTTAAAGTGTTGTTTGGATTTGTGAAATTTCAGGCTGATTTCTCTGTGAACTATGCATGCAATTATCTAAGATGGTGTCTACAAAATCTGCTGTTGTTTTGTTTTTAGAATTGTTGCAGTGTGACAGAAGCAAACAAAAAGCTCACATTGCAATCTCTCATGAAGACTTCACTTTCTTTGTCATTTTTTCCTTATTGTAATTTAAAATGGGTCTGTTAGAATAGGAATTTGTTATTCTTGTTTGCAGGCAGAATTCACAGTGTGGGTTTGGTTAAAAAACTACAGGAAGAACACTGCTCATTCTGATTATGCATTCAGTTAGAATGAAAGATATCTTAAAAATGTACAGTACTGCATAGTCCAAAAGACTTAGAAGTGTGCAGGGTCAAAATTCATAGAATTGCAATTGGATAATGTACTTGAAAAATGTTCAACACAAGGAATGACAATAGGTAGAGGGTTGGGTTGTTTTTTTTTTTTTTTCCTTGTGTGGTTAAAAATAAGAGAGGATGAAAAAGAATGAAATGAAAAATAAATGGCTATCATTCATGAAAACAGGACTACACTTTGTTAAACAGGCTTCCATTTAATTAAAATCAGAAGTTAAAAGAGAGTTGATAGTTAAATAGCTTGTTGGAGGGTTATTCTTATTATTTCTTCTTGTTAAGTAATAAACAGAAAAAATTATGAGTGTAAGATTCCAGGTAGAAAAATGTCATAAAATTCTCCATCACTATTTGGACTCTTGGCAACCATTTCGGAAAGACTAAAGGGTACCTCTAGTATGGAAACAAAACTATTCTTTTGACACATCTAACTCTTCTAGGCCAGCAGGGTGGTATCAGCCGTTGTCTAAGCTTTACAAGGTAGACAGTCTTCAAATGATAGGTATGTGACACCTTTCACAAAAGGAAACATCACAATAAGAATTGAAAATAATAAGAAAAAGTTAGAGAAATGCAGCTGTAAACTATGGTGGCTAAAATCAGAACAGAGTAAAAAAAAGTGAATTAGCATACAGAAATGCTTGAGAATGCCATGACAATACAGAGACAGGCAGGCTCGGGCTATTTCATATCATTCCATTTGACTTATTCTTGCCCCTTACCTCTCAACTTTCAATCCCAGAGAACAAATCCAGTGTGTGATATATTCACGAATTCTTTGCACATCCCCTGGCAGTTAAACCCATTTTCTCATTGTTAATTATAACACCTCTCCTGTTAGTAAATAAATAAATGCCATCCTAATGGTGCTTAATTCTTGATTTCTCCCTCTGGAAAAAAACAGTGTTATTGTTACAGCAACACGTTTAGGACGCTCTAGTTAAGATTCGGTCAATAGTTTCATTAACTTGTAGTTTCAGGGGTTTCAAAGCTTACAAAAGGTATTCTGTGCACAACTGGACAGCCCCTGACAGAGCCCAGGCCCTGAGCCTGGGGCCAAAGTCAATACATCACTCTAAGAAGCATGAGTGAGCTAGGTAATTCTTATACATTTAAAGAGTTTCAGTTAAGTGATATAGAAAGATCTGTAATACAAAGGTATATCTAACACAGAATCGCCGTCATGTGGACTTTAAAGGTACAACTGTATTATTGCTTTATGTTACGTGTTTTTTGTAAAGGAATGGCTGACAGATAAACATTGATTGTTCTGAGATAATCTGATTGTTTTTCCTGATCCAGTGCTAATATGCCACACATGGTAGTAACACTTTTATTTAGTCTGAAAAAAACACAGGTGTCTGTCATTATAGTTGCAGTAATTTTTTTTTTCTGAAGATGAGTCTTTGTAAAGCAGAAGCGATTTTCTGTAACATTATAAATCATGTAATATAGGAACTGTTACGACATTACATCAGTAAGCTACACAGCTCCAGCTATTCTCTCCTTTTAATGCTCAGCAATTTAAAGAAAACAAAACACTCTGACTGGATTATATCTATAAGGCTAAATTAGTAAATCCATTGCTAATAAAAAACCCAGCTGAAAACTCATTGATGAGTGAAGAATCTTAAAAATTGAGACAAGTTCAAAAGTCTCAACCACTTTTTGGTATAAATTATGCAAGATGAAAAACCAACAAAGCACACTGGGTATCAGCAGATTTGCAGCATTTCTTTTTTAAAAAAATGAATCTTCAACAGGGTAGCATCTTTCTGCCCTGTTACTTAGAGAGGGCCAATGCCAACCGTGTAGGAGCAAGAAGGTTCCAAAGCTGGCAAATGTCACTTCCAGCAGAAATGCATACCCTATCGATCAGAGGGACACTCGCAGTACTTGATACGCTTTGTGTTGGCTTGTTCCAGACTACTGATGTCACTCCTGTAAGGTCTGAAGGCAGCCCTCGTTACATAACTCTTACCCATGCTCTGTGTCACACTTTTGTAACAAGACACAGGCAAAGAGACCAGCTACACCGGAGGAAATGTAGACAGAAGTTTGACTGGCATTTTGAAGATAGAAGCAGGGTGTTCTTCCAAGAAGCTTTCCCTTACTCTTGGAGGCAAACCCAGATGATTCTTTTGGGAAATATTATCAGCACCCTGCAGTCTATTGAAAGACTTCTGCACATAGTTTCTTCTTGTGTGTGTGAAAATTTTCAAATTAAATAACCACAAGGCAATATCAGTTTGTTTCTTTATATTTAAGCAGGACTTTAGCAACAACTTTTTCTTAACACTGGCTTTTAAAATGTGTTACAAAGTATTGCTATATTTACTTTGCAATCCTGGCCCCTGCATATTTTAACTCCAGGGAAGATTACAAACTTACATAATGATAGGTCATAAGCATATTTTCTTCAGGTCACAAGTAGGTATTAATGATATTTTTGTAGAGAAGAGTGGATCTTAACCCAGGTAGCTTATATTTCTAGCAGTGTTAAAATACACTGAAGACACTGGTAATGCTGTTTTGGACTGAGCAGTCCTCCATAACAGTGGAAAAGGTGGAACTACTGTGGTCTTCCTTCAGGGATTAGGAAAATCAGTTCATCAACTATTGCTCAGAAGCGTATGAGAATCCTTGAGAGAATTTGGCATTTAGAAATTAAAATACAGCAATTCACTCTACAAGTAGAGAGTGACTGCAAATCAGATGTTTCTATTTGGGGAACATGTTACTAAAGGAGGTACCGCTAATAAGCCCTTGTCAGTAAGCCTGTTGTTTTATCAGAAAGAAATCTTAAACTGAAAAATCTCCCCCACGAAAACTTTGTATTAATTCAATATAATAAGAAAGATTTCACTAGAAGAAAGAAAATTGATGTCCACATATATGAAATAGTCCAAGGCAGAATGGAAATAAGATTATGGTTTACTGCATAGTCAGTGATCTGAGAAAATCTTATATGGAAGCTTATTTCTAACAAGATGGGTACCTAGGTATCTCTGTGCTATTAGTACCTGAATTTAGTGCTTCAAGTATGTTAGATTTTAAAGGAAAGTATTTAAAGATGAATAATAATATTTAATGCAGAGTGAAATTATGAAAGCACATTTTAAATTTTTTATTATTTTATTAAAAGTTTATGGTTTATTTTTGCTTCCACTAAAGTGAATAGCATAATTTCCATTCGCTTGTTAGTTTCCTGTTGTCTGTTTACTGAAAGCTAACCTGTAAGTTGTTCAGAGCTACTTGTGATTTAAGAAGTTCACCAAAGTATATTGGTTTGAAATCAATTTATAGATTCCGGTTCATGAGGAAACCATAGCAGCTGCATTCCATTACTATGGCTAGACACTTTGCTTGTCCTCCATTTGAGGTATTTGAGTCTGTGTTTCACACATGTAAGAAAGGATCTGTTTGGGAGATAGTAATTTCTTCTGAGGGAAAAGGATCTCAATCTCTTGTTGGTATTGCTCCATTTAGTATAAATTATTTTATTATTAGAATACGGATGTTCCACTTTGTAATTGCAATCTTTGTATGTGGAGCTTTTCAACTGCTCATAAAACATTTAAATATTCATTGAGCCAAAAGAAAAATCTATGTGACCCTGTAGTCTTTGACAAAGCCATTTGCCTGGTTTCTGGTTCCTGTTTCAGCATATATTTAAATAATTCATATGAAGATAGAGAACATCGCTATAAGGTATCCAGAGCAACTTATTCCAGCATATTTAATAGAACAGGTTGCAGTGTTCTAGGAAAATCTGAATATCTTTTAGAGCAATGGAGGAAGCTCTTTTACTGTGTGAATGTATTGGGCTTTTGCATTAAAATAGCTAATACCTTATTATTAGTTTTAGGAGTCGTCTTGGTTTTCTGTGTCTATGGATTGAAATCTTTCACATAAAGATGAACAGAATCACAGAATCACAGAATCATTAAGGTTGGAAAGGACCTTCGAGATCATCAAGTCCAACCATCAACCCAACACCATCATGCCCCTTAAACCATGCCCTGAAGTGCCACATCCACACGTTTTTTGAACAGTTCGAGAGATGGTGACTCCACCACCTCCCTGGGCAGCCTGTTCCAATGCTTGACCGCCCTCTCGGTGAAGAAATTTTTCCTAATATCCAATCTAAACCTCCCCTGGTGCAACTTGAGGCCATTTCCTCTCATCTTATCGCTGGTTACTTGGGAGAAGAGACCAACACTCACCTCGCCACAACCCCCTTTCAGGTAGTTGTAGAGAGCGATAAGGTGTCCCCTCAGCCTCCTCTTCTTCAGACTGAACAACCCCAGTTCCCTCAGCTGCTCCTCATAAGACTTGTGCTCCAGACCCCTCACCAGCTTCGTTGCCCTTCTCTGGACACACTCGAGCACCTCAGTGTCCTTCTTGTAGTGAGGGACCCAAAACTGAACACAGGATTCAAGGTGCGGCCTCACCAGTGCCGAGTACAGGGGCACAATCACTTCCCTACTCCTGCTGGCCACACTATTTCTGATACAGGCCAGGACGTTGTTGGCCTTCTTGGCCACCTGGGCACACTGCTGGCTCATGTTCAGCCGGCTGTTAACCAGCACCCCCAGGTCCTTTTCCACTGGGCAGCTCTTATTTCTATAGATAACAGGAAAAAATACAAACCTGATTGTCTTTTTTTCAATGAATAAGATAATGTCAACCAAAGACTTCCTTTCCCGATTTATCTTGTTAGGTGAATACCTAAGAAGTCATTATTTAAGTGTTTCTCTTCCTATATTTTTGAACAGGAGATAAAAAAGTCCACTATAAACAACTTTAAAGAAGACCCTCAAAGAGCCATACATGCATGAAACCACTCCTCCCAACTCTCATTACCCATAGATAGTATCTTTGGCTGATGTTCATATGGAGATTTTAAAGTATTAGTTCATATTCTTCCAGATATTTATTAAGCCCAGAGAAAAATCATTGAGGTCTGTCTTGGTTTGCAGGTCATAGCACAGATAATTAAAAATTAACAAACCAAGAGCTAGCCAATAGAAAAAGATGGTGTGAGAAATGATTATTTTCTGTGGACCTAATGAATCTTTATTTTCTTTATATATAAGGGGCATGGTGGTGTTGGGTTGATGGTTGGACTTGATGATCTCGAAGGTCCTTTCCAACCTAGCGATTCTGTGATTCTGTGTGATTCTGTATTGTGGTATGGTGGACTCTAAAAATCCGGTAAGGATTTAGTCTTGTGCCATGCATTGTAAAATAGAGATGTTAAGGCTGCATTAACAGACAGCACAACCCAGAGAGGGACAGATCTACTGAATAGAATAGTCCATGTGGAGGAGCATACATCCATTCCCTGCGCATTTATTTCACACACGTTGCAGCTAGACCCTGTTGACCAAATGGCCATTACTAGTTGGAGAACATTCAGTGCATCCCTGAGGAACACGTTCTCACTGAGTTTCATCCAAAAGAAAATGATCAGGGGAGCCAAGCAAAGCAGAGCATCTGGGGATGATCAGATGACTAACTTCAAACACACAGTAAAGTGTTTCTGTAACGATACTATTGGTTTATCAGTCCAGTTACTCTCTAACAGGTCTTTGGCATCTTCCTGTGGACCACATTCTCATTAAATACCACTACGATGTATATTTTTTGCTCATGAAACATGAAGACAAACTTTCAGCTACTGCTATTACCACAACTTAAAGCATTTGAATTCCATCAGAGTACAAGATTTACACATGCGGTCTAGTAAATATTTAAAAGGCATTGTTTGAGGAGGCACTAGATCACAGGCACACAAAAAAAAATAAATCTTCAGTATAACTTTAGTGTTATAACATCCTCAGTGTAACTTTATTTACTTTTGCCCAAAAAATCTGTTCCAACAGATACTGATGTGTTTCTGCAAACAAAACCCATAAAATTCTTCTGATTATGAACATTCTTAGTAAACTGAAACTTCATCGAGGTGTATATCTGGATTTGCTCTGTGATAAAAACACTTTCCATCTCTCTACCTTTGCCCAGCTTCCCATAGAAACTCAAGTGAGTATTCCATTTACTGGAAATTATGTCAAAAACCCATAGGTTGCCAAAATAAATAAATTATTTTCATTATAAAGAACAGAGTGCATTGAATCTACAGGGTTTGTTCTGATAAGTTCTGCTTTTGTCCACTATGATTGTATATGATAAACACATACTGCGATGGAAAGCACAATAATGGATTTCAGTAGGGATAGAAGGCTGCTTCATACCTATAATTTAGCTCATTAAAAATGTATGATTCATGTACTTCTTCTATTTGAAAGCATTTCAGACGTTTGATGTTTCTGTATTGGTAGGAACAAAAACTATATTAAGATCAGCTAAGGTTGTAAACTGATAGAAGCTACAGGTAGGCAGCAACTTGTTCCTTTCAGTCGAGTGTAGTACCCGAAGTGGTCTATATAGGCTAAGGCTGGGAAAAAGTGTCTTCTGTTAAAAAAACAGAAAACAGTGCCTCAGTAGGGCATCAGAATCTCAAACTTAATTTTAATAACTTCTGTTTTATCTTAGCACTCCTCCCAAACCAGCCAAACTTGCCCATTAAAACGTTTCACTAGGCTACTATTAATACAAAGACATGCATTTAAAGGTGGTAATATGATCTGTGCATCACATTTATTTGAAAGATTTGCTTTGTTTCTATGCCGTTCATGCACAATCCCTTCTCTGGAATTATTGGTCTTAAAACTTTTCTTCTTTCCTGAAAACCTGTGACTGTAATACTGCATTTTCAGTTACCACTTCCTACAAGGTTGCTAGAAGGATTCCTTTTTCCACTCTGGCATTCGTATGGCTGTAGGACACAATCACTCCAATCCAGGTGTGATACCAGAGCACCAGGACTGGCTAATATTGGCAAAACTGTCAAGTACTGTAGCTGGGGCTGGACATTGACATCTGCTGAAGGATGTAACCAAGGAGCATATGATGTGTGGATTTCTGAGATCTGTTTCTCCCACCTGAACAATAGGACGATAACAACATGAACCATGGTTCATCTGGCTGCTGCCATCAGGAAGGACGAAGAGCAAGCAGAGACTCTCCAAAAAGAATTGTCACTTACTCTGGAAATCATATAGCTTTGGAGGTAGCAGCAGAAAGTATCTCTTTCCAGGGATTTTTTGTTTTATTTTCTCCCTTCTTAAAAAAGTATGAACTCAATTCCCCTTCCATATGGCAGAGTATGTCATAACTTAGCAACTAGCTCCACTTGTCCCCATCATCATTCAAGCAGTTTTAGCCCAAGGTGTTCAGGTGGACACCTAGGGTATACTGGGAATCTGAGTGGAGTGGGCCAGTATTTCTGTCCTTTTACTGCATATGAGGAAAAGAGTAATTTCAAGATAGGAATGAATTTACACTCCAAGGTCAGGCCATTTGCAGCTAGTGAGAGAGAGAGAGTCCTGTCCAGGTATCACCTACTCTTTCCATTGACTCAATCCAGAACCCCATTTAAATCTCAGTCCATTTCTTTTACCTTCACTTTCCAAAATATTACTAACTCTCCCTGTTCTTTCAACTTCCTTTGCCACCCTTTCTATGCCTGAGTTTTGTCCTTCTCAAAAGGGTGACAAAATTCAGTATCACCTATTCTACTGCAAAGTATTGTGTTACTCCGCTTAGGCACAGAACTCTTCGTAGTTAGTCAAAAATTCAAAAAGTAGAACAAATATCACTGTCCTAAGTGGGACAGATAATTTATTGTTGTTAAAGCAGCAACTCCAGTGACCACCTGAAGGTTATCTTAAAATGGTCAATTTTCCATACAGCCCAGTTTGAAGGCAGAGACTTTCAGTGTTAAAAAAGATCCCACAATTATCTGTATTAAAATGAGGAATAGTTCTGTTCATGTTTTCAAAAGAACTTGAAGAGGAGAGATGGAAACAGATTTTTCAAAGAACTCTTGTTCCAGAAACTGTTACAAAGGCACATCTACAAAAAACAGGAGTAAGGAGGCCTGAGAACATAAATTATTTAGATCAGTGTGGGAGATGCTCTTCTTAGAGATATGCATTATTATATTAATATAGAACTTATCACAGCCTGTAGTTACAACAAAATAGGTCTTATCCATCCCTGAGGATGTCTGATGTTGCTGTATTAGCGAGGACCAACTCAATTTCACTTTGTCTGTCTGTCCTTCAGCTGTGTCCCACTTGCCTTCCCCTTCCGTTACCAAACTTTACTTCCAAGTTAGGGTATTATTAGTACTCTTTATTTGATTATATCAAAATGCATTTATCTTGGAGAATGAGCTTAAAGAAATATAGCTGAAAGGTTTGTGACTAGCAGCTGACTATTTTCTGCAGCTATATCTGATGATCTTACTTGAATTCCTATCTCTTCCCAGCAAGTTAAGAATATTCTGAATGAATTTGCATAACCTAATACTAACATGTTTGGAAGGGAGGGTCTGATAAAAAAAATAATGAATCAGCTAGATATCAGTATATGTACACTGAGGAAAAAGCAGAAATTTTTTATGACTATGGTCAAATGAAGAAGTAATTTTGGATTTGCTGTGTATAGCTGTTTTAAGGAGGAATGGCACAGCACAGCATGGGTACCAATTAGGAGTATTAGAAATGATGAAGTGAACAGAATGGGCAAAGAGAAATCCCCAAGAAAAAGAAAGAGAAAAGTAAAACCAGTGATTATTTTAAAAAACAGTGCTGGCCTGTGCGCAACTGGATGAAAACAAGCGGAGGGACAAAGCAGGAGCCTGCAGAGCCACGTATACAGTGGTGCAGGCTGCTGCAGGGTAGCGCTCCAGAAGACACAAATTATTCCAAGTGTACAGAGCTGTAATTCTACTTTTCCTCTCCACCAGTTCATATAGCAACACAAAACACACCTACGCAGTAAGAAGCAAATTACTGCATCACATCTGATGATGTTGGCACAGTAGTCCCATCTGACCGAGATGCCTGAGCGAGGAGCCGGGGCCCCTGCTGCAGTCAGAGCCCCCCGGAGCACTCCAGGGCTCCTGAGGCTGGAAATGAAAGCAGAGCCCGAGCGTTTCGCGTTCCTCCCTGGAGACATCATTAGATAGTCCAGGCTCACAATTCAGGTAGTTAGATGACTGAAGTTATATGGCACGAATAGATTGCCTATTTCAGCCTCTGTGATCTTCCATTTTCTTTATTCTAAGCATCTCGAAAACATCTGAACAGCCAGTGTTTAGCCCCTGTTATTTGTGTAGTTCTCTGTGGTCTCCAGATGAAATGATAAAAGTGCACATTAATTTGTACTGCACCATTGCTTATTGGTCCTAAACAGGATAAACCTTTATGTGCAGGAAATTGTATACCACTGCAGGTTTTCTAAAAGCTGACTGGTGATGTGTTACCTATCGGCAAATATATTGCATGATTTGTTAGACATACATCTTCCAATATTCCTATGTTGGTTCCATCAACTGTATGATTATTGCAAAATCAATATGATATTGAAAAAAATATTGTTGAAAAGTCCTTAGGCAGCTGGCTTTGGGTGGTCTATAATAAATGATCATGACTGGCAGTTGTAAACCTTACATTTCAGATGCATAAATATATATCAATTAACAAACTAAAGATGTTGAGTAAGCTAACGTGTTTGTCATCATTGCAGATCCATGCTCAGCTGTGCTGATGTTTTCCTTAATAAACACTTGCTCAAGGAGTCCGCAAGCATAGTCTGTAATCCACCAAGTTCGTGTAAAACAAGATAAATTAATAAAACTCTGGTGTGCAAAATCTCCTTCGGGCCCTTGTCCAGCAATTGTTTATATAGAAAGGTAACTCACACATTTGAGCAATCCACTTGCAAATGGACACTTAACATAAAACCTGTGATACGTCAAAGAACTTGACAGTTCCAGGCCTCATTTACAAGCAAGGTCTGTGATCTGAATCCCATAGTGAGGGGTGTAAACCGAGAAAGCCTGAGGTTAAAGTGAACACAAACATACACAGAAACATCAAGATCAATTGTACATTGACAGGAAAAAAATCTATAAAGTTGATGAATTTGTAAATTGCCAAATTTCTCGTAGAATGAGCTACTTTGTTTTCCCCCTCTCAACACTCTAAAATTGTGTCTGGTGATTAAAAGAAAAATCTCAAAAGGAGAGGCGTTCCTCAAGCATAGACTTCTAAACTGACTTCTAAATTTCATTGTAATCCAGTGATAAAACTTTTGCCATGCAGATACATGTTTCCACTCCTCTCCAATATACAAAGGAAAAAAGTGATTGAAAATGCATAACGTAGTTCTCGGACTCTCTTTTGTAAGTGTGTCACTGTTTGCACACCCAGCAAGGTTCGGTAAGGTGACGATGTTCAGTGTCCGGCAATAACAAAGGCGTTACATGGAATGGGCGTCTCACAGTCAGCAGTGAGAGCTAGGACACCGAGCTCTGCGGGAGTGCCCGGGGTGCCCTCTTTATCAGGGCACAACAGAATCCTGAGCACCCGGGTTTTTCTGCCGCTTCCCTGGCTATCGCTTTCTTTTTGAACAATTGTTTTTCAACAAAATGTTACTGATCACAGTTACAGTGTTTTTTTGTGTGTCTCCAACACAGACATTTACCCTACTTAAACAATCAAGCTGTGTCCATTATGTATACATTCAGTTTTCTAAAACTGTAAAATTTTCATCTTTAGAAAAGAAGACAATACTCATGGGGGTTTTGTGTTCTCCACATAAATATTTGTGCAATGTACTTAGTGTGGCAACATACAATTGCTGAAGATAAAGCATATTCTTCGGGCACAAGAGTGCTTTGAATAATGGAAATGAATGACAATCCAGCCTCTGCGCAGGTTGGGGCGGGAGGCAGGAGAGGTGGATGAGACGCATTAAGTGCTCAGTGCAAATTCCCAAAAGCTTATGAATATGCAGAGGTATCAGTGAGAACGCGTGACTATGGGAACATTTTCAGATGATAATTCTAGAGTTTTCTCAACAATCTGTATGTAGTTTGCCATCTGTAAAGCCTCTTAAAGGAGTATGAATATGGAGCAAGTGCAAAATGTAACCAAGGCCTATTTACAAAATGAATTGGCAGATTTCATTTTGTTTGCTCTGGAGAACTACTGCAAATATGTTCATTCAAAATTTTATTTAATTTATGCTAATAAAATAACACAGATCAGTAATAGGGAAGAAAAAAAGGGCGTAGTAAAACACTAATATGTAAGATCTGAAAGCTCCACATTTTTACAATTTTGATCAAGTACTATGTTTTACGATTTATTTTTTTTCTATATGATACTCTATGACCACCCCTGGGTCACCAGGAAACCAAAATAAGTTCTGCCAGAAATGTTGGATCAAAGCTGACATGTTTTCAAAACCTTTTCATTTGACTGGTAATGTAAGCAAAACACAAAAAGGGAAATCACTTCTACACTTCTACATAACCAAATGAAATAAATGTTTCACTGCCACTGTCTAAGAAAGAGTTTTAGCAATTTGTGGCAATAATTTTTTGCAAAATAAAACTTTTTTCCTCAGTAAGGGAGAGTTGGGAACACCATGAACATTTTTCAAAGTATAAGCTAACTTAAAGCGCTATAAATCACAAAGGCCACCAGCATTCCTGACTTTCTCTAGATATGATGACACCTTGGTGAAGTACTGGATGCGAGAGGTCCTGTTCTGAAATGCTGATACAACATCATTAGCCACACTTCTCCCCTGTCACTGAGCGCTACACCAATGACCTGTACCTGACCTGGGAATAAAGACAGAAATGTACCACATCCTATTAACAGTTGTCTGTGCTTACAGTCTCTTACTTACATTAGAGCTATATTAAGCATATTTTTCAATGCATAAACTTTGTTGTTAGCACTATTCTTGTGGCAAACTGCGTGAGCAAGGCAGGGCAAATAGGTAAACTAGGAAAGGGGAAAAAAACAAACCAACCAAAAAAGTCTTGTGAACATCTGATTTGGTTTTCAGGCCGCAAAGACTACAGGTTTGGTCTAGCCACCTCAGAGTAACCCGTGTAAATGTTATGTACATTCTATTTCAGGAGGGAGTCTGACTATACTTACCAATAAATAATAATTATTACATTAGTTAGTAATACAATCTACTTATTGTTTAATCACTTGACTTTATTTACTTGAGGGAAGTGATGTGAAATTGCAGATCATTTTGCTGTACAAAGAGTAGAAATTGTCTGGAAGTCTGGAACTGGTCCCCTCCTTCTTCTTGCTGTCTTCTATCTGAATTGAAGATGCAGCTTAGGTTAAGGTTTCCAGAGCATCTGGTCTCACAGTTGTTAGAAAGGGACAGTCTCACTTCTTTTTCCATGCTCCCAGGTATATCATGCCGAGCCTCCCCAATGCCTGCTGGACATCCCACAACCCGATTCATCTAAATAATCCATAATTACCCTCTTTTTATTTCCCCTGAGTTACTGAGTTGAGAAGGCTCAGTAAGGGATTTGTCAAGGACCGGAGGGGTGTAAGAGAAATTAGGGAAGGATGTGGCTGGCATCAGGAAGGCAGAGTCACTGAGGAAGCAGGACCACTTCTTTCAGTGGTGGTGGGTTCTTAGGCTGGCCTGCTCATCTCTGCAAATTGCTGTCACAGGTTCCTAAGGAAAGAAGTAGTTTTGATCTTTGGGTCTTGGTAACAGCATTTCAGGCAAACCTTTAAAGTAGAGAGAGGAGGAAAAAACCAACAACCCTGTCTTAGGCCATCTTTCTGTAACTTCCTTCAGGTTTCCTAAAGCTTTTGTGAATTATCTTCTTGGATACCTGATGACATTTCCCCTTTTAGTATATAAGAGGGAATTTAACTACTTAACTAATTGCTGTTAGTCACGTTTCTACCGAGAACCCAGCTACAGCACTATACCCGTATGCTTTTTGAGATGTAATCTGAAGAGCTTGCCCTCTGCCACACTACCTTATTTACCTTATTTTACCTAAGGTAAAGGTAGGTAAATTTACCTAATCATTAGGTAAATTTTACCTAAGGATTACTAAGGTAATCCTTGCTTAGGTATGCCAAGAGACCGTAGACACCTGCAGCATGTACAGCATTGGAAAAGGAGATGACTGGCAGAAAGAGGAGAAATATTGCAACTCTAGGGAAAGGAACAAAGTCAAGGGTGTGCTGAAGCTGCTGTGTTCCTCCTCCATGCAGACTTTGGTCTGAGCCATGCTGTAAGAGATGTGCAGTGCTGAATGTAAAGAATGATGGCTATTGCTTCTCATGGATATATCCCTCTGAGAATCTCTGTGCTTGCATCAGTGAGCTTATCATACTCTGCTCTAGGTGTTAATGGTAATAACTAAAATTAAAAGTAAACAGGTTGCCTGATAATGGTCAGAGGCTTCCATGAACATAAGCTATTTCTGTCTTCAGAAAAAATGAAAGAGCGAGGATTTCAAATCAACAGAAAACATTTACAAATTTTCATGGGTGTATGTGGTCTAATATATAGCATATGCTCACATGTTTCTTATAGTCTTCAATGTAATACAAAATGGTGATTGTTTCATAAATGTGTTATAAAAATAAAAGAAGGGATCTCTGAAATAGCTAAGCTGTTTATCTTCATAACATAATGAATGTTACCTGAATAAGGTGTCAGGATGCTAAAATACAGCCACAAAGCCAATAGATTTTATTAACATGCTTTGATCCATCTTTATTGCTGCTTGATGTCTGGTTAGAAAGGCTTCATAAGCCAGAAGTGCTATTTCTCTGGGGCTGATGGCTTTCTTTTATTCCTGTTGGTGCCCAGATCTTATAGTGAAATACAAAGATTTGTCACAAAGAGACATATTAGGAATTCATAGTATCTATATCTCACTTTGAAGATGCTCTAGTGTGTCTGGGACTTTGATCCAGCAGAGTTCTCCTCACAAGCAAACAAATATATTTTATGACTGTATTTTGAGCTAATTCATTTCAGATTAACTGCACCACATTAGGTATGTTGAAGGCTCACTAAATGTGAGTTATATAAGAAAAAATGCCTTCTAACAGTAGTTCATTCATGAATTAGACATGGAATTAGGCAGCACAAAAAGAGTACTCTCGGTTTGGTTTTCTTCAGTTTTGCCACATAAGATGCAAAATAAAGTGTGAGGTATATAGTTCTGAAACTAATTAAAAAGTGTTTTTTTTCCAAAGCAAACTCCACCTTTTTAAGCAATTGAAAATCAAGCTGTAATGGTTGACTTGCTTTGTTAAATAACTTGTTTTGTGCTCAGTGTAGTAAACAAAGTTTGAAGATAAAAGGAAAGGGAATTAGGTTGCCTCAGATATACTGTGACTGGGACAGGTATACTGTACGGTGAGCTCTGGAGTCTTCATCCCTTGTCAAACAGCAGAGGAGATAACAAAGATTTGAGTCCAGGTTTGCTTCTGCAGGAGATCAGGGTGGATGTCCTGTGCTCTCTACTACTGCTTGTAAGAGAACATCATACAACATCTGCCGTGTCAGTGGTGTTGTGTTAACATTGCTGTTCTGTATATGATACCACTATGCCTCGCCAGGAAGGTTTTCTTTCCCTTTGGAAACAAGGGTGAAAGGATCGTTGTTTTTAGCTTTGTGGATAAGATGTCAATTTTGGCAAATGTGAGCTCTCTATTTACTTACTGATGGGGAGAGAAATGGAGAAAAGCTGATGTGTGCCTGTTTCTCATCCAATTCTGGAGTAAGGATGCAGCCAGAGCATGCTGAGAAGCACTCCAAGTTCCACAGTCGACATATATCCTACAGGTTTGATGTCTGTTTTAGCCAGACTATTTCTACAATTTAGCAGTCATTATACAGTATGTTCAAGTCTATGCTAAAGATTGGTAGGGAGAATGTTAGGACTCTATATCCAAAAGACAACAAGCAGTAAGAGAGTAGCTGGCAGCATGTTTGTTGTATTAGCATAGATTTTTCATTTTGTTTTAGGCACAAAGATAATGTGTCTGCAAACTGAATGTCATCAAAATAACAGGCATGTGCAGCTGAGATTGAAACAGTACTATCCAAACCAAGTGCTGTTACAGTCCTCTTTGAACACTGTCTCTGGTCAAAGAAGCATTAGACAATTGAAATTGCATTTTTAAAGAATCCCACAAAGCTACTAGGAATCCCTTTGCATAAGAAAAATGAACTGTTTCTTTAGGGATAGTGCTGCACAGTTTGCTGAATAGAGTGTGTCAAATTTGAATCTCAAGTGTACAGCACAGCTGTTTGAAAATATGAATAAAAGGAGAAGAAGATAGCTCTTCCTGACTAAGATGATTTTGTTCTTTTTTGGGTTTGTGGTTGTTTTCTTTTTTTTTTTTTAATCTGGAAAGGAGTTTTAACTACCCTATTTTAATTTTTAAATCATATACTTTTTAAAATTTATAACTTTTTCTTTTCAAAAAGGGTTTCACATTGTCTTCTATTAGTGGTAAAAACTTTATATTTTCAAAATTCTTATGTGCTCTGAAGTGTTTCTGCAAGTGTTTATTTGAATTCTCACTTGCAGAATGCTTGCAAGCAGTGAAAAGCTAAATTTGCCTCTGGAGCAATAAAAGATGCTAAGGAAATGTCTTGCAGTGGTAGTCTGAAGAGCGACATAAAGAACACAGCAACTGTGTAGGACTTCAGATAACAGAAAGGTTGAGGTTGGAAGGGACCTCCTGAGATCATCTAGTCCAACCCACATGCTCAAGCAGGACTAACTCGGGCAGGTTGTCCAGGGCTCTGTCCTGTTGGGTTTTGAATATCTCTACAGACACAGACTTTGCAGCCTCCCTGGGCAACTTGTTTGACCACCCTCACAGTAAAAAAGTGTTTTCATGTTTTCAGATGGAATTGTGCCCATTGCCTCTTGTCCTGTTGGTGGGCACTACTGAGAGTGAGTCTGACTCACTTGTCTTAATTCCCTTCCATAAGATATTTATACACATTGCTAAGATTCCTCTGAGCCTTCTCTTCTTCAGACTGAACAGTCCCAGCTTTCTCAGCCTCTCTGCATATAAGAGACACTGCAGTGCCTTAATCATCTTGATGGTCCTTCACTAGACTTGCTACAGCAAGTACATAACTCTCTTGTATTGGGGAGCCTAGAACTGGACACAGCACTCCAGATGCAGCCTCAGCCGTGCTGAGTAGAGATGAAGGATCACCTCCCTTGACCTTCTGGTAACACTCCTCCTAATGTAGCCCAGGATGCTGTTGGCCTTCTTTGCCATGAAAGCACATTGTTGGCTGATGATTAACTTCTTGTCTGCCTGAACTTTAAGCTCCTTCTTGGAAAAGCTGCTTTCCAGGCAGCTGTTCCCCAGCATGTACTGGTGCCTAAGGTTATTCCTCTGAGGTGCAGGACTTTGCATTTCCCCTCATTGAACTTCATAAAGTTCCTGTCAGCCCATTTCTCCAGCCTGTCATGGACCCTCTGGATGGCAGCCCAACCAACTGCTGTATGAGCCACTCCTCCCAGTTTTGTACCACCTGTGAATTTGCTGAGGGTGCACTCTGTCCCATCGTCCAGGTCTAGTGAAGATGTTGGTCACAGTATCTACCCCTGGGGTATACTGCTACTTACTGGCCTCCAACTAGACTTTGTACCACTGATCAATCTTCTGAGCTCAGCTGTTCAAACAGTTTTCAGTCCACCTCACTATCCATTCATCTAGCCCACACGTGATAAGCTTATCTGTGAGGATCTTACAGGAGATGGTAGAACATAGTGCCGAGAGTCTTATTAAAGTAGATGTATAACGTTTTTCCCAGTGAAAAGGTAGTTGAAGATCCATATACACAGCTTAGAAATACATACTTGATAAGATTCACTTCCATAAAGCATCAAAAACTAAGGCAGCTGATCAAGTAAGAACAGCTTGCAGACAAGAAAAGTAAAAAACTCAAATGTAGATTTGTGGTTAGTTTCTCTTCAAAGAATTACAAACTAATGTCCACTGGAGCTTTTGCAGAAAAAAAATTTCAAAGACTGCTACGTTAACACTGTAGGCTAGTAGCATAATTCCATCTACTCAGTCCTTCTCTCCAAAATAATTTTTTCCCCTGTGGAGATTGGGTACAGGATGGTTGTTAATATCTTTTGGATATCCTTTGTAAATATTTGACTCACCAATTCTGACAACTGTGAGATGCATGTGTAGTAAAACTTGTTCAAAAGTACTCAAAATGCTTATTTTCATAAGCTAGTCTGAAATCTGTTCTCTTCTCCTGTGACAAACCAAGTCAGAGCAGGAGCTTCCCTTTTATTTTGTTTGTTTTTAAGTGAATAAATTATATTATTTAAACTCTTCTGGGATAGCAGGTGATATCTACACAAATAATTACATACCACTACACAAATAATTACATAGTGATCTCTTCATGATAGAGTAAAAATATTGGAAACAGATTTTAATCTGATTTAATTTGAAAATGTTTAAGGAAACAGAAGATGTTTCCAAAACTTAGATAAGAGATAATTTTCAGTGCACATGTGAAAATTCCTTCTTATGTGAATTTTCATTTAAAGTGAGAAGTTGTAAGCCTTCTGTTATTCTGGCCTTGGATGTTGTGCAGTTCACACTGAAGTCAGGAGGAAAAATATATACACGAAATACAAGGGCAGCTTTGTATAACTAATCCATAGTTGAGTTTCAATTTATAAATAAATTTGATAATGTTTATATAGGTAATAATTTATCTTGACGTTTACATACACAAAACCCTAAAACCCAAAAAAAAGGTTAAGTAAGAAAAACAACTGAGACATGAAAAGGATGGGTTTTTTAATTGAATAAAATTTAAAGGTATGATTACAAGTACTAGTGCAGATTCCTACTTAAATCAGTGACAGAGAACTGGGCATTGTCCTCACCTTCTTCCCTTACTGATAGCTTTCATTCAAACTTCAGTGGAATCATAGACCAAGATATGGACAAGGTCAATCACTGCACGTTCAGTAGAAAGTCAAACTACAATTCCCTGGATGGAAAATTTTCACCTGAAAGATGAATCTTTCAGAAACTGAATGCAGCAGAACAAAACACTGGCATTTCAATTTTAGTTGAATTCTCTCTAGAACCCAGTAAATAATGTCTCATCATAATAAATAAACATTCTCATGTTGTGTGTATATTTTAGCTGTCATCTGAAGAAAAGGTAAATATCATAGTACTTATTTACAAAACCCATTCTTGATCTTCCTAAATTGCTAGGAACCAGCTACCAACCAGATGCATATTGACAAGCCTCTACCGAACTCAACAAAGCTCTGCCTATTTACGCCCCCTCAGGATAACACAGAGGTATATAATAGACTAAGATGAGATTTTAAATGTAAATGTACATTACCATTAAGGAATAATTTCATACAAGAACTGCAGAACTGGTAAAATATACAGCTGTCTTAAGAACATGAAGACTAAGTGTGTCCAGATGCTGGGAAGTATGAATATCAGAAGCCTATGAAGTGTTTTTGTGATGCTTGCACAGTATCTAACATAAGTATGTGTATAGAATATTTACTTTTAACTGAATTCATCAAGATATTTCAAATTAGAAGTTCCTATATAACAATTGAATAATGTATCTCACATTTTACTGGAAACTTCTTCCAAAAACACTCTTAAATTATATTTTGCAACTTTCTGTCTAAAGTAAACCAGCTTAATAACCCCCCTTCACAAAAATACAGAATACTGTAACAGGTTCTGTGATTTGTCAAAATGACAGAGAAATCATATTAAAACATTATCATTGTAGTGATTTTTGTAAGTTTAGAACTTCTGCATGGTTGTAGACTCCAAACATCTTTCAGCATCCTGGTGCTAAAACTTGAACTGCACTGACTTTGTTCTCAGACAGTCCATTGACTCTTTCAGTTTGCAATATCTAAGAGAGAGGCTGTTTCCTGATGAAAAAAAATATTATTCCTATGATTATCTGTATATATTAAATACTTGTACAACTTCTATTGCTGATCTACCTTATAAAAAGCAGAACAGCACAATTTCTTTTGTCAGTAGGAAAACTTACCTGTATTAAACATTAGAGAAAAAAAACAACAAAACCAGTATCAAACCTGATGAACACGACCAGGACTTCACATTGGCTTTGCGAAAAGACCTCTTTTTTCTTCATCGCAGATTGCTAAAATCAGGGTGGATCCAGTTCAAGTAGTTAATATCTTGATCATCTTTATCATCCTAAAGCTAAAGTTAAGGAGAAAATTAAGGTGCATCTAACAAATGTATATATATACTTAATACCTGTGTCAGTAATTTTGAACTGGCACAGATTTGTATGTGAGCTAGAAAGTATTAAAAGTTTCAGTTATATACTAAAAATTTCAAAGTTGTTACATGTTTTTTTCTTGATCGAAGCCTACTACAGTACATTATCACAGAATGACATAAAATGGCCTTGGAAGGAACCTCAAGAGATTGTCTTGTCAAACTCTCATGCTTCAGGCAGGATCAGCTCTCCCAATGACATTTCTGATGGATGCTAGTTTAACCTGGTCCTAAAATCTTCCAAAAATAGATTCCTTATATCAGTAAGAAATATATTCTCACTCTTAATTATACTAATGTACAGGTTAAACACTGACTCTGTGTACACCAGCAGATACCTATATATACAAGAACCGTAACAGCTGTGTGGGTAGGGCACATGCCCATGTCAGGGTGCATATACAACTATGGGTACAGGAGGATGGATGGGTGCTTGAATCCCACCTCTCTCTATTTGAAATTTTACTGTCTGCGGTATTTTACAGACCATAAATACCATGAAAGATTTTTCTCCTTGCTGATACTTTGTTCTGTTTCTCTTTTGTGTTTGGATAATTATGGTGGTAATTTGGCTACAACATTCTGAACTTGCGTGATTTTTAGCAAGGACTACATGGATTTGAATCTGTCAGCTAGTCATAATGCTTCCTCAATATTACCCATTTAATGTCAATTATAGACAAAAAATAGCCCACTTATTGTCTCATATTAGCATCCACATCAATAATTGTGCAGAACAAAAGGCATAAACTGAGACCATCTGCTCTCACTACAATAATCTACCTAAAAAAGCTTAGCCAGTAACTCACAGTAAAAGATTGTGATGTATTTGTCTGGGATCATGCTGTTTAAGTGTCTTTTGTGATTAAAATTATTACTGCTTTGACCCATCATCTATTAGGACATAGATTTCCTCGTTTCATGTAAAATACTGTATTTTTATTTTTATTACTATATTAAATTAAGATGACTTCTGCCAGATACCTATAAGCAAAAACCGTACTTTTATTTTATACTTTATTGTCACTCTCTTTCTTGTTGATGCTAACATTACTTAGACATTTCTAAAAAAATAATATATGTTACAGATTTTTATTGTTTTGACAAGTGCACAACTCTTGAGATGTGCTAAATGCCAGTATAAAGCCATATCAAAATGTAAAATGTTAACCAGAAGTGCCATCATGACCTGGAAAGTAAAAAAGAAAGAAAGAAAAGAATATTTAAAAGCCTACAATCACAAAAGATTGTTGATATTTAAAGAGAATATACTGTGACTTTTCTCAGCATTGGATATGTGGAATTTTGCCTGGCAGCTTGCAAGAACAGATAGGAGTTTAAGAAACATTCACATAAAAGTATAAAAGGCAGGCAAATCCCTGCTGTTTTATACCAGTGTCCCTATTCTATTCTTTAGCACATCAGACCTGTCAAGACATCCCAGTTTTCTCCTTCTAACAAAAATATGTAAATGAAAATATTTCATTGCAAATGCCCAATGCATTTAGTACCAGGTCTTAAATGTTTGGTTCTGATCAACTGCAGATTCAGTAAAAGCTTATGATTAGATGTTCCCTAACCCCTGATGACAACCACTGAGACTTGCTTACAGGCTGCCTTTGAATAGTAAAATATAGGTTTTTTCTTCCAAAACTGAAATATAATGCTACATTTCATAAGTCTGATTTTCCAATTTGATAAGGACCCATCTTTCCCCTTGATTTCAAATAGATTTTTATGTGCTCACAATGTGAAACGTAAGCTGTGGAACTACATTTTCATCCTATTTGTGCTGTGAATTCAATTACAATTTGCTTCACAATATTCAAAATACTACTTGGGAAGAAATCAAAGATAAATTATCCCTTTAGGAAACTTGTGTTTCCAACTATAATACTGGCAGTTCATGAACCCACCCTATGACACCTGAAAACAAGATTGAAGAGCATACTCAAAAATTCATGTCTATTTCTGGATTTCCAAGTTTGGCTAACATAGGCAATTTTGTGATTAGACAATTTTCACCATTCAGGCTAAGAAAAAAAGGCTAATGTGGTTGTACTGCTAGTTAATCTGTCTATTTATCAGTCCCTTCCTAATAATTGTTGAACAGCTTGCTGAGTTTTAACTAAATTTTGGGATTAGAAGTCTCTTTCATCCCAGTTATTTCAGAAATCTGAGTTAGAGCTCTTGATGAAAAAGTGGCATGTAGAGTTATCCAGTATAAAATGGCCACTAGTAGCCAGTGTATTTGGCCAGTTGAGCAACACATGGTTTTTAACTGGCCAAGGCTCTCAAAACAGACATTGGCAAATGGTTAGGGAGGATGAAGCAATGAAGGGCGCTTGTCATCAGTAACCAAGCATGGTTAGCTCTGTTGCTTGTGCACCGACCAGCTTTTCTTCAGTCATTCACACTGTGCCTTTTAGGCACCTCGTGCACAGCAATTAGTCTCAACCTTCTCTTCTCACCTTTGTAGATAAGAGAATGCTGGTTATGCATCTTCTATATTGGTAACTTAGTAGTTAAGGTGCTTATACTTGATTAAGCAGTGCAGTTTCAAATTTTGCTATGTTTTGTTTAGAGCAGGAATTGAATGTGATCTATTCCTTCTCAAAAAGTGTCTGAATACTGAGTGACAAAGTCATCCTCTCCTACTGCTCCCCAAATTCATACATATGTCAGTCGTGAGAGTACAGGCATTTTTGCACTTCATCCTGTCATGTAGAAACACTTTCACTTACAAATGTGGAAAAAATATTTGAAATTAATAAAATGTTTTGGCCAGTGTTGAGGGCTGGGATTTTTTTAAGTTCAAAGTGATTCTTTTTCAAAATTCAATCTTATCATAGTAAAAAGTAAAAAAAAGTTTTAAAAATGGAAATAGAATTCTTATAGTACAGGCAACACATGTTGGAATAGTATTTTAATATTTTTGGAAGAAAAGTAGTTCTACATATTCCTGCCAGTTCCAATTCAAAAGTCGTTTAAGGTGTTCTGGATCATGCAATTTTTTCTTCCCAGTCTTCAGGTCTGCACAGCTACAATATGGAATAATGTGTAGGTTCACAGCTATGGCTAGCACCATGGCAGGTATTCAACAAATTGGCAAGTCATTATTTCAGACTTCAACTGCTTAAGAAGGTGGGAATGTGGGCTGTATTTATAAGATCAGGGCTGAAATTTACATAACGCTCAACCCGTTCCAAAAGTAATAAAGAACAGATAGCAATAAGTGTAATACGGGATAGCAATTTTGACTAGCTATGTAAGCTAAGCATTTTACACTCATATGTTATGATTAATAATGCCATATACAAATGCTTCTCTTGACAGTGAAAACCTACAAACAAAGTAAAAAAATAATCAAAAGCAAGCAAAGCAAAACCTACAATTTTTGTCATGTATCTGGAAAAGTAAAAAATGACCTAATGGTGTGGATTCCTCTCTATTACTTTCCATTAGCATCAAGTCTGCAGACCTTTCCAAACATGACGAGTTCTTTAGTGCATGTTAACATCATCCAGCAACTTCTTTTCATGATGGATAGGAGAGTCATATCTAAATTTTTAAAAACTACATGTAAAAACCCATACTATTTTACAGAGGATAAATCTATAGTGCTCTAGATTGTTATTCCTTCAAATTAATTTAATCTTGGACTGTTTTATAAAATTAAATTTATTTTATTTAACTGAATATATTCCTTTGTATTTGGTTCTGTTCCAAAAACATAAAGCTCAGATTATCTGTTCTTAATCAAAAGGCTTTTACCACACCTTTTTCTTACAAAGCACCCAGTATTTTCATACACAAGAGGATGTTATCTAGGGCCCTTAAGATCAGGGGAATTCTTAAAACAAAACCCCAGACTGGTTACCGTGGAAGCTGACTATATCTGGACAAAAAATGGGAGAGTTAGAACCATCCTTACAGAACGAGACTATCAACATTTCCCGATGAAAATTATTTGCTTGATTTCCCTCAATCTTAGCTCCACACTTTATTAGACAGCACAAGCACAAGCAATACCTAACAATTTTTAATTAGAAAACCAAAAGAGGAGGGGAGTAATTTTAAAAGCACAAATCTAGTCATTTTAATGACCACACTTTGGTGTATCTCAATTCATTGAAAGTATGGGGGGCTCATGAACTGCAGAATATGGCAAACTTGATTGATTGTATCAACAAAAGTAAGCAAACAAAAAGCTCAATGGTGAAGGTCTTAAGAACTTATCACAGATAAACAGGACACTAAATTTTCACTGGATGTGACTTTTAAGCTCTGGAGTGACTTCTCTATGTCAAATTGCATCACCTGCTGAATAGCATGTTCTGCAGAGTGGTCTTCTCATAGACGGATAAAGATTATGAATAAAATCCAGAACACTATCTAAGCATCTTGCATAATAGTCTGTGGCCATTATCTTCCAAGCACTTTATTGCATCCAATTTATTTGGATTATCTTTATTGCTGCCAGAAAAATGTGCTGTCAGCCATCAATGGTGAAAACGTTAATGAGTTGTACCCCATTCAGAGAGAAGTAGAAAATCTAAGATAACTCTGATTATACTGCAGCTGGTAAAAGATGCAATATAAACTGTTTTAAGTATGAGGTAGTCCTCACACAAACACCGTATTTCTGTTTTGGAAGTTTCTGCAGGATGTGGAGAAATTACAACATAAATTTCAATATGAAACACTAAAATGAATTGAAGTTTTACTTAGAAAGTTTATAAGTAAACTATATGCTAAGGAAAGCATTCCCAACAGAGGTATTTTCTCACTCTGAGTTGAATTGTTGCCCACCGTACCAGTAAGAAGTTGTTTCCTTCAGATCTGGCCTTGTTAGAATGGAAATACCCAGATTTACTAAAGAAATGCTTAGATCTATGAAAAAAACTTGCTGAAGGGTACTCATCCAAGTGGAGATCAGCCTGGACTGGACTTTGGGCCTCCTACTACAATAAAGCAGATTGATGTCTTATGAAGATTATTGCCTAGGTACAGACTCATCAAGGTATAATATGTCATAATCTACAAAATCGTATCAGTCTCTAGTATGTAAAGAATTCTGGTGCAGTACCGATGGAGTACACAGGAAAGGAAACGCATGAATGTAATTCACCTCCAATCCTGGAATACTTAGAAAGACAACGGATTTCAGGGTCAGCTTGGTAAGGACATTGATGGATACTAAACTGTGAATTGTCCTCAAAGCCAGCTTTTGGGATTGGTTTAGTGAAAACAGTTTCTCAGTACCCAGAAGAGCGAGAATAATATTTTGCTGCTTTGAATGTAAACCTTTCAGGGGGTTTTTTGAAAAGAAAGGATAATTTTGTCAAGATTTAAAAATTTACACCATGCTTCCTACACTTATATTTTGTTTCAAGTACTAAAATACTGAAAATTGGAGTAAAAGCAAATGGTGTACTAACAGCTGACTTCAAATGGAGGTCTTTTGTTATGTGGTGAGCATTCTTAGTTCTTCCATCTAAAATTATGATTTTGACATCTTCACCTTAAAATGAGAACCATCTGAATAGTAAAAATGAGAAAAGGTTCCTTTGGTTGAGGTAGTTCTTGTTAGAAGGTCAAAACTACTCCAGGGTAGTCTGGTCACTACATTTTATAATACGTTCTAAATAAAATTGTTTTAGACAGAGACAGGGTCTCACATCTAAGGCCAGTCACTTGAACACCAGGTTATTCTGAAGTGGAAGGTTTTCTCATTCTCGTTCCTTGTTCTACTTGGAATTTGTAATACTTCTTTTTTCTTCTTTTCCTCACAAAACAAGACAGAAGGTCTCAGTTTGTCCATTCTCTGCCAGGATCATATGGGCAGCTTTTTCAGAGCATTTTCTGGGTTCCTTTTGACTGCATAGGTCCATTAAAGTAATGTTAAGCGGAGATGTTTGCACCTGAATGGATGGATTATGCTTATTTCTCTTGGTTCTTTCTAGGTTTAGGTCTATTAAATGCTTTCGAAAGTTTGGGTTCTACTGTCAGTCATTACATTTTTCATTCTAAAAAAAAATTCTTTTATTTATATAAGTATATTTTACCCTTATTTTGCTATACTTCAAGTGCTGGGAATATTTGGTCTTCCAGAGCTTCTCTACTAAGCTGAATACAATGGCTAAATCACTGTATTGAAAATCCCTGCATGCTTTGGCTTTGTAGCTCAAATGCTAGTTTCCAAAGTTTTTTTAAAAAATCTCTATTTTTTACTGTGAAAACAAGGGAGAAGCTCACCACACCAAATTAAAATTCTTCTGAAACCAGCTAGATGGCTCATTACTGAGTTGTATTGCAGGATTGGCTGTTCCCTAATCCCTTACACTGTTTACTCATTCACAAGTGTACTTTGCTGGAATTTTCTTCATTTTGTAAAATGTACTTTAGAAATTATATATATGCAGCCCAAATAAAACCAGGACTTACCAAGTGTGCTGTTTACTGTAGGCAAACATTATCATTAAAAGTCCATGTGTAGCTTGCTCTGTTCTGAAATTCACTCTGTTAAAAATGGAAAGCTTTTTCTTCCTTTCAAGTGCTTCCCCAACATCTGCTACCGGGATGTGTAAGCATGCAAAAGATAAGTGGGCTCGCATTTTCAGATTAGAACCAGCCTTTATTTAAACATGCATAAACCTACAAGGAGATTTTGTAAAGTAGTAGCAGGCATGGATTTTCAGCCTGTTCTCAAAGTCTGAGAGGTGAAAACTTTCTGGAACCATTTCTGTGCATGAGGCAATAGCGTTACTGCAGTTTTGTAAGTTGTGGATACAGCCTTATCATGGATGCAGGCACAACATCACTTCTGCAATGAAACACATAGATGATACAGAGTATAAAAGAAGAGAACACATAAGGCTCAGAAAATAGAAGTTTTATGTCTGTTCACATTAGAGAGACATT
>NW_010558054.1:5154-7955 GCF_000687285.1 Phaethon lepturus | reverse complement strand
AGTGCTATTTTTTTTAATGCAGATTTGTTTAACTATGTCCAATTGTACAAGGCAGTGAGCTGAGGAATAAGGTATTTTATTCACATTGGATTTAAAGACTCCAAAGAAATTCTCACCTATGTCCTTGAAAGATGGCTCAAGTCACGATGTAAAATTAAATAGATATCTCTCATAGCCACATGGAACTGAGGACACATATATAATAATAATTAGCCATCGCTGCTTTTTTCTATGTTAAGTTAATCCCTCAAACTTTCATTTTCTCACTGAATACTTATTATTTATTGTTTTTCTACTTCCAACTTCTTGGCTAGGTAACCAAGCTCATAATTGACTTGATGTTTCTCTTGCTTGATTTGTTTTAATTTTTCGTGTTTCCTCTTATCTTACTTAACTTCTTTGTCTCCTCAATTGTCTTTCTTTCCTGAGTATAACATTTTGCTCTTTCCTAAATTTTTAGACTTTCCCCTTCCTCTTTCAACTGTTTTTCACTTTTCCTTTCTCTGACATGTTGTACTGTCTACTATTTTTTCAATTCTCCAAGCTTCCATATAGTTTATGGTGTTGGAAGTTCCCTTGAAATTAGGGACAAAGCAGGAATATCAAAATAGCTGCTTTATTTGAGGGATTTGGTTTTGAAGATAATAGAATCCACCTATTCAGTGCAGCTCGTAGTCTGTGTATCTCTTTCTCTCACCTATTTTTTTAAAGTAAATTAGTTCCCAATAGTACCATGAAACCATTGAAAAATCCTCTGCTCTACCTTTCCTGAAATACTCCTACATCTGTATTCTGAATAATCTTTAACATAGATAGTATGGGAATATAGGGAGAGCAATATCAGTTAGAATAAATGGAGAAATTGCCAAGACTATGAAAAAAAATCTTTAAAATATATATTTTTCTTCTAGTGTAACAAATGATTTCTTGACTGGTGTCACACTAGTATAAGAATATAAGCGCTTCAATTTTTGTACAAATACTTAGTTGGCAGATTTAAGAACTCCCTTTCATGCTGTAAATACCTCATAAATGGTAATGAACTCAGAAGGTTTTGGAAGAACACCTGGAGATGCTTGTGTGGCAGCCTGCGCTCTGTTTAACGTGTTGATGCATGTACCATTTCCAATGGCCTGTATCTTTCACTAAAATGTCTGCAGTGTCCTTAAAGATTATTCACATCTATGTTACTTGGTCATTTGTAACCTTGTTTTCTCTGTGGAATAATCCACAAATTTTTCTACAGTAGGTAAAAACAAGCTGTAACATCCTTATTCTTGTCTTGGTTGAGAGTATGTTGTAGATCAGTGAAAATAAACTTATCTTTTTTAGTCAAAAATCATACTGTATTAGTGTCTTACAGAGATGCAATCTTGTACTCAGTCGATTAATGGAAATACCTCACGAAATATTAATTTGTTTTAATATAACTACTACATGCACTCCTTTCTTTGTACAATATCTTTGCAAATGTAAACCTAAAATTAGGTAGTGCTGCAAAAGACTGTTGCAATCTCTCTGGAAAATGAAGAAGTAATCAAACTTGTCAATTAGACAGAGAATAGACAAAAGATGCATTTAAAAAGCTTTTGATAGATCTAGCTAACCTATTAAACTGATTTTGTTTTCCTTAAAATATAAAAGCATCAACCAAAATATTTAATGACTTTTTGTTAGGTATGTTTTTCGACTGAAAAAATAACAAAAATAAAACAAAAAATATATAATTCTTAAAAATACTTTCTTAACGGTTGTGATTTCAGATAGATCCTCCTCTACCAGGGCAGGTGCCCCACTTGACCTGCTGTTTACAAACAGAGAAGGACTGGTGGGAGATGTGGTGGTCAGAAGCCATCTTGGACTTAGTGACCATGAAATGATAGGATTCTTAGTTCTTGGTGAAGTAAGGAGGGGGGTCAGTAAAACCACTACCATGGACTTCTGGAGGGCAGCCTTCAGCCTGTTCAGGTCACTGGTTGAGAGAGTCCCTTGGGAGACAGTCCTGAAGGACAAAGGGGCCCAGGAAGGCTGGACAGTCTTCAAGAAGGAAATCTTAAAGGCGCAGGAGCAGGCGGTCCCCATGTGCTGTAAAAACTGCTGGCGGGGAATGCGACCGGCCTGACTGAACAGGGAGATTTTGCTGGGACTCAGGAAAAAAAGGAGAGTTTATCACCTTTGGAAGAAGGGGAAGGCAACTCTAGAATAGTACAGAGATCTCGTTAGGTCAAGCAGGGACAAAATTAGAAAGGCAAAAGCCCATCTAGAACTCAAGTAGCCACAGTTGTAAGAGATAGCAAATAATACTTCTACAAATATATTAACAACAAAAAGAGACCCAAGGAGAATCTCCATCCTTTATTGGATACAGGGAGGGGGGGAACATTGTCACCAAGGATGAGGACAAGGTTGAGGTACTTAATGCCTTCTTTGTCTCAGTCTTTAATAGCCAGACCAGATATCCACAAGGTATTCTGCCCCCTGAGCTGGAAGACAGGAGTGGAGAGCAGAATAAACTCCCCATAACCCAGGAGGAAACAGTTAACAACCTGCTAGCCACCTGGACACCCACAAGTCTATGGGGCCTGATGGGATCCACCCGAGAGTACTGAGAGAGCTGGCGGAGGAGCTTGCCAAGCCACAATCCATCATTTATTAGCAGTGCTGGTTAACAGGGGAGGTCCCAGATGACTGGAGGCTTGATAATGTGACAGCCATCTGCAAGGAGGGCTGGAAGGAGGATCCAGGGAACTACAGGCCTGTCAGCCTGATCTCAGTTATCGGGGAAGATCACGGAGCGGTTC
>NW_010558054.1:0-4931 GCF_000687285.1 Phaethon lepturus | reverse complement strand
AGCGGTTCATCTTGAGAGTGCTCACAAGGCATGTGCAGGACAACCTGGATCAGGCCCAGCCAGCATGGGTTCATGAAAGGCAGGTCCTGCTTGACCAACCCGATCTCCTTCTATGACCAGGTGACCCGCCTAGTGGATAATGGAAAGGTTGTGGATGTTGTCTACCTGGACTTTAGTAAAGCCTTTGACAGCATCTCCCACAACTTTCTCCACTAGTGTGCCCATGTGACCAAGAAGGCCAACAGCATCCTGGTTTGTATCAGAAATAGTGTGGCCAGCAGGAGAAGGGAAGAGATCGTGCCCCCATACTCGACATTGGTGAAGCCACACCTTGAATACTGTGTTCAGATTTGGCCCACTCACTACAAGAAGGACACTGAGGTGCTGGAACATGTCCAAAGAAGGGCAACAAAGCTGATGAGGGGTCTGGAGAACAAGTCTTATGAGGGGAGACCTTGTTGCTCTCTACAACTACCTGAAAGGAAGTTGTAGTGAGGTGGATGTTGGTGTCTTCTCCCAACTAACTAGTGGTAGGACGAGAGAAAATGGCCTCAAGTTGCGCCAGGGGAGATTTAGACTGGGTATTAGGAAAAATTTCTTTACTGAAAGAGTGCTCAGGCATTGGAACAGGCTGCCCAGGGAAGTGCTGGAGTCACCATCACTGGAGGTGTTCAAAAATCTTGTAGACGTGACACTTCAGGACTTGTTTTAGTGGGCATGATGGTGTTGGGTTGACAGTTGGACTTGATGATCTTAGAGGTCCTTTCCAACCGTAATGATTCTGTGATTCTATGATCTTTCAAACACAATATGTACTTCCACTGTCTTTAAAACTTGTTCTTTAAAAACTTGAAAATGAAGCTGTACTTACTTGGCTAATCTTATTTAAAATACTTTTAATCTCATTTCCTATTTAAAAAAAAACACTCTCGTGTATAACTTTGGGTGATTCTTTTTAAGATGAGGGTAACCTGTATCCTTTGGAAGAAATTTTTACCTGAGAAATTTCAACATCTTTTAGCTCGATTATCTAGATCCTTCTGACTCTTGTTCTTCAATATATTTTGAAATCCTTTCCAATTTTAAAAAGGCACTATTGCAGTGCTTAACAGTTGGGTGATCAACTGTATGGTTGTTGGAGTTTCACCATTTTTCTTCTTTATTAAGTTATTAAAGAATGTATTTTCCAATTAATGCTCTATTATAGATTTTTTTGCTGTTTATCAGAAAATAAACCATACCATTTTTGTTCTGTTCCATTTGAAATTAAATTTTTAGGAGATCTTCAGTGAGACAGAAATATTTGGAGAAATATTACTGGTGACTTCAAACCAAAGTTCATAAATTAGCTATTTTATTGTATTAATGTTGATTATTAATAATATTTCATAGTAGTTTCTTGTGTTAAATTGTGTTAAACCATATTCTTTAGGATGATGCCAACTTATAGATACTACATACTGATGTGTTACATATCAGCCTAAGAAAAAAAGATATTTAATTTTATTTTAATATGGTTTACACATTAATTTCTACTCAGTTTGTGTTAATTTATTAATAGATTCAAGCATTTTCTGTTTCTTTTGTAAGGTAAAATTTGTCAGTTTGAAATAGGAAATGGAATATTCTGATTTTTTTGTCATAATACCAGGAATAACAAAAGTAGATCTATACAGAAAATTATAAAAAAGGAAAAGTCTCTTGAGGAGAGAACAGAAGGAAAATTATTTTGAAGAAAAAAAAGATTCTATGTCTTTATGGTGTCTAGTAGTATGTGTAGTAACACTTGACTTGCATCTTTGCTATATTCTGTAGTATAAATAGAATACTGCAATGAGTTTCCAGCAAGTAAGTGCTGGTGAGTATGAAGTAAAGCATGCTGAGACACTATGCAGAAGGTTTCCATTTATCTAGCAGCATTTCTGTATTGTTGGAGGGTTTTGCTCCACTAAAGTCAATAGGTTTTGCAGACTGCATAGGTTCGTACCTGTCTACCTGCTAAAGCTGGGACTTACAGTATTATCGTAGAATCATAGAATGGTTTGGATTATGAGTTTATTTAGTATCTGTTCAAACCTTACAACCCCCTGGGCATCTCCTGCCCCATCACCAGGGCAGTCCCTGGCAAGGGACTGAGGACCTTGGGCTGAGCTGAAATGTGGTCCTGGGCCATGAGCGGGAGCAGGGGACAAAGGGTCGGTAAGGCTGGATAGTGCCCTCAGGGCCCTGACGCTGACTATGCCACTCTTATAGACGTTATGATTTAGAGTTTGCTGTTTGGGAAAGTGGTAAGAAGGTTTTTTATTTTTAATCTAGTGTGAATTTGAAAGAAGATACAGATTTGGAAATTAATTTTTAGAAAGATGAAAGTTTGGAGACTTGAATTTAAACCACTTTGAACATTTTAAATATCACCTAACACATTTTCATTTCTGACTAGAACTGATCAGATAACGCTCACTAAGAAAATACAATACATACAAATTTACAATATTTTTCAAATAAAATATACAACTCTTCCTGTGTTACTCACTTTGGCCTATTTATATCTCATGCAAAAGGATAGACATTTCACTCGCAGCCACATATAAATTTCCTTGATGCAGCAGAAGTAAAAACGCTTACCCTCTTTACTTTTTCCAAATGGTACATGCTGTCCTGCATCAATAATTGATTTGTTTATGGCACTTACTAATTTTCAATATTGTGCCACTTTTCTAACAATAACAAGTAGAAGCATGAACAGAGAGGGTTATTATTTACTAGCCACAGCTCAATGCACCATATAATCAAATCCTTTTTCAGAGCATCCTGCCACATAATCAGATCTTGTGAATTGTCAAAGGCAATTTTATAAATATATATATTCATTTAAAGCCTCAGTAAGCTTGTCTTGACATGGAATAAGTACATTTTTCTTTTATTTTTGTGCTTTTCCAGTTCTTTATCTATGTAGTAATTACATTGTCTTCAAACACAGTTTCTACAGTGAGAAATAACCCTATACATCTACAGCATGCTTGTGTCAACAAAACCACAGTTATTAGACTGGATAGTTGATTTAAGTGTTATTTTTTCCCTATATAATGTATTTTACAGATTTTTATGCCATTTACCACATTGTATAACAAGCAGTGTTATGCACAGCATAAAATTAGAATAATCAGGAGACCCCACAAAGAGTGTGTATCTGCCCCAGTTTACTGTGGTTTAAGATGTTAGCTTCACTTCTGGCTCTGGCAGAGTGCTGAACACCTTTGAATTTTTTATTTACTACAAGGAACAGGTTGGAAGACTTTTTCATAAGACTCCTTTTATTGATTAGAGTCATAAAGTCCAAAATTGATCTGAAACTCTGTGAAGACACTGTTTGATTCAAAGTAGGAAAAAAAGGTATTAGACAAATGTTCTTAGAGGCAAAAATTCCTAAAAATTGCTGAAGGCATTGCCATAGATGATGTTAGATGTTGGAAATGTCAGAAAACATAGTAATTTCAGGAGAAAGAAAAGATGTTATATAATGTTTTGTATATTCAAAACATGTTTTTAAACATTAGGTGTGAAGTCAATGGCTTTAGAATCTCACATAAATACCTGAAACCTTTAGAGCTCTATTCCATATGTATATGAGGTTTTAGTATTTGCAGTCGTACAGCCCCGAAGAGATATCCTGTAAATGCTATGGAAAGCGTTTTATAGTTCAAACATAATTCAGGCTATTTAGTGTCTAGTCTCTATACATCCTCATTGACTGTCCTCTAATTGGATAATGATGATGAAGACATCTGCCAGATTAAAAATAAAAAATCAATTAATGTGTCATCCAGAACAATAGTGAGAAAAAAAGAAAGAGGAAAGAAAAAAGCAGTAACAATATCCCAATTAAATTTGAAGAACAAAACTGCTGAAGTGCAGATGAGTGTCAGCTTTCTTCATACAGCACAGACAATGAGAGCTGTGCAAACACATCCAAGATATGTTTGGAAAAGAAGTAACTATATCATGGGAAAAATAGTCCTGAAATAAGTAATTGAATAATATTGCCAGGATTTATCTGTAACAGATCAAACAGTACGTTTTCTCAGATATATATCCTGATATATGTGAATTGACTATATAATTGAATATATATATATATATATATATCCTCAGATATATGTGAATTGACAAAGTCAGGGAGTGAAGGATTAGATAAACAGTAACCAATTCTGGAACACAATTACTTTAGTCCTGGTTTTCCTTACAATCCTGATTATTGGATGTTGTGGTATGTTAATTTACTCTACACAAAGAAGAAAGAAGGATCTAGAGAGGTCGTAGTTCTATTTAATATATCTAATGCGATGTTATATAAATAAGTGGTGCCATCTGCATTATGAAATCACAGGGGACTTGACTTTGATCTCCATTTCAGTAACTTTAGAGTGTGAAAGGATGGAGCCTATAGTTTTCCTTTTTTGATGGTGTTTCTAATAGCACAAGTCAGTGAGAGCATGTGTCAGTCAGAAGCTTTATTTAGATGCAGAGGGAGTTGAGGCAATTCTGGACATGTTTCTACATTGCAGAATTCCTCGGATACCTAATTCTAGTTGTGGCTGCATCGACCTTGCTGAACGCCAGGTGCCCACCAAGCGGCTCTATCACTCCCTCTCCTCAGCTGGACAGGGGAGAGGAAAAATATAGCAAAAGGCTCGTGGGTCGAGATAAGGGCAGGGAGAGATCACTCAGCAATTAGCATCATGGGCAAAACAGACTCGACTCAGGGAAAATCATTTAATTTATTGCCAGTCAAATCAGAGTAGGATAATGAGAAATAAAACCAAATCTTAAAACACCTTCCCCCCACCCCTCCTTTCTTCCTGGGCTGAACTTCACTCCCCATTTTCTCTGCCTCCTCCCTGCCAGCGGCACAGGGGACGGGGAATGGGGGT
>NW_010558053.1:22090-42750 GCF_000687285.1 Phaethon lepturus | reverse complement strand
GCTTGGCTTCTCGACGGAGTTCGGTGGCGGCTGGGGTGAGGGATGGGGCGCTGGGGCAGCGGGAGCACCGGGGAGGGACGGGAGTCACGTCCCAGCCCGTGGGGAAACTCTCTGCAGCGCTGTGTCAGCACCCCTGGGCTGGGCATCCCCCTGCAGGTGGGGACCACCTACCCTGAGCGAAAGCTGTGCCCGCAGAAGTTCATTCTGCGGTGGGGAGGGAGCCTCGCCCTCAGGGAGCATGCTACAGGGTTTAGTGGTGTCTTAAGAAATCGGCTTTCCGCCGGCGGTCTGGGTTACCCAAAATTGCCCGCATCTGCAGAGCAGCAAATCTGTTGCTTATTTTGTGAGGTTTTTGAAGTGACTTTCTTTAAGTTCAAAGTCTAAGCAAAGATGTTTCCTCCTCACCCTGCTGTGGGTCCTTTTCCCTGCTCCTGCCATTGGGAGTCTTGTCGAGTACTTCATGAATAAGAAATGCATTTAGGGGAAGTGGTCATTTCGGGGGATGTGTGGATGGTGAAACCTGTGAGTGTGTGCGGTAATATTGCCACCAACTGTTAGCAAAACACTGTGGAGATAAATGGCTTATAAAAACATCTTGGAAAGTCGCCCCTGGGCTGAATGAACTGGCCAGTAGTAAAAGAACTGAAGTAGTAAAATGCTCAAAGTGCTTTAGGATGTGCAAATTTGTAGTTAGACATGTTTTAAAGTGAGGTCTTGCCGAGTGATATGCGGATACACGGGCTTATCAAAAAGGCATTTTTTATTAGAGGCTTCTCCATAAGGTTATTGCAAAAAAAAAGTGTATTCCAGGAGTGGACTGGAGGATCAAGTTAAAGAAAGTCCTTAGCTGTTTTCCAAAAGAGGTATAGGTTTACCAAAGTGCTTTTTACACTTTTTACATCCCTGGTTGTAGAACATTAAAATAACACCAAAATTGGACCGATAAAGGTCGTGCTTTGTGTGACTGGCACAACTGGTGTTAATGGTGCCGTAGGCTGCGGGTGGAGCAGCCATGCACTGCTGATGTCGTTACGTTGCTGTTAAATAACGTGCGTGGGAGTGTGTGTGAGATAACCGAGGTCTAATAGCATATGGCACTTTAACTCTCTTCATCAAAGCAGGTGCTTAAAATAGAGCTTTCCTAGTAAGTACCATTTGGGGAAATACACAGAATGGAGACAAAGGAAAGTGTAAGTGCTAGAGGAAACTGCTATGTGGGGAAAGGTGCTTTTCTTTTTTAATCAGCCTGACTTTTGCCTATGTGTGTGTTTGACTTCCCTGATGCTAAGAGTATGACAGACAGCTTATGGCAGGAAAAGCCAAAGGGAGCTGTGGCCGTGCTGTAGGAACATTACCGATAGCTAAAGGCAAACCCCATTCGTCAGGCTGTGCTGACTGTCAGGGAAGAGGGGCTTGCTTTCAGCTTGGGCTTAAATGCTTTGCTGAGCTGAGACCTTTGGTCTTACATCATTCAGTCTTGCAAATGACTGAACAAAAGCAGTTTGCTTTGTCTTACTTTTTCCCCCCACCCTGTGCCCGCTGGGCTCCCCTTACTCCGTCTCACCTCTTCGTTTGTCTTCTGCCTTGTGCTGCTGCTGCGAAATGCAGCAAGTGGGGCCCTTCCACCTCTGCTTGTGCCCTTCTGATTTTCAAGACTGACCACAGGACTTGCCTTGCGCATTCCTCTGGACTGGAGGGGTGGTCCTGCTGCTCATGGCATCTTTCAGGTTGTCATGGTATTTTAAAAGTCACACACCATGTGAAGGATGAACCGTGTGCCTTAGCTGACCAGATGAGGTCTTCATTTCTCCTCGGAAGTCCTTGGAGGTGCCCCATGGGGCAGCAGGGCTGGTGGGCAATATGGCACTGTCCAAAGCACTTTCTAGAAACATTTTTGTTTGATTGGTTTCCTCACCAGTTTTTAAGGGTTTCTGTATCGCACCTACCATGCCAACAGGATCTTGCACCCTCTCTGTTTCCAGAGTTCGATGGTGGTGGTGGTCCCACCTGAGTGGTCAGGCTTCCTTGAGCTGCTCTGAGTGGAAGTGGGCTGTCAAGCAGATCAGGATACATGTTCAAAACTCTCCCAGGGCTGAGAAAGAAGCTGCCCCATCAGCTGGCCCGTGGGGACCCAGGGCAGAGGCTGGCCCCAAGGGTTAGGTGGGGGTTTGCACTGAGCTCTTGGGGGTCCAGCAGGTGGGGGCACACTCAACCTTGCACCCGTGTTTGGCAGCGGCTGCCTGCTCAGTCCCTGGAGCCACTTCAAAAGACTCAATTCCTGGAGCCACGACAAAATCATATCAAAAACCACGATGATAAAAGTTAACCATTTGTCTTAATTCAGTAGTAGTTCAAACTCCCTTGTAGGCTCGGTTAACCATGCTGCAGACTTGGTGCTGTAGGTTCAGGTTTACCATAATGGTCACAAACCCAAGACTGCACTTAAATACATCCTGCATAAGCATGTAGGCCTAAGGGATGTGTGTAGCAAAGGGAATGCTTACGCCTTTAACTGGAATTAAACTCTCAAGTATTTGCAGGATGAGTCAATAATCCTAGTTAATAAATTCAGAATACTAGTATCAGAATTACTGTGGGTCTGCATGTATTATCCTGGAGGGAGAACATTTTGTATGTGTTTGCATGTACACATTTGTATGTACACAATAGTAAGGTAGAGATGCAGATTAAATACACATAAATTAAATTTTTGGAAGATTGTGAGAGACATGCCTGTAGCTTATTTGCTTCAGAATCTTGAAATATGTAATCTTCGCTCTCCTGCTGGGTTAAAAACCACATCCAAATAGTTAATACTACTTTTCTTACATTCCTTTAGAGGGTTACAAAATATGACAATGTATTTTAAAGTAGGGTTCCCCCCCCCACTTTTCATTTCTTTTGCTCAAGCTTTTTTACTGGCGTTGTGGGAATCTCTTTGATTCCATCTATAGATTACAATTTTATGATAGATGTCAATTATAAAGGCAAAGTCAAGGGACAATTGGGAGGCAGCAATGAAATGTTTCAAAAGGAAATCTCTCACCTATACTGAAATTAGGAACTGTGAGACAAATTCATTCCTGATGTGCAGCTGGAAAAGATTTGATCCAAATTTTGTTGTAAGAAATTCTTTTTTGTTCTTCTTTTCCTTCATGCTAATATACTTCACAACGGTCATGAAATATGTCTTGCTCTGTTGCTCTGGAAATTATTATATTACTCTGCTATAATCAGGAGGACAGAGCTATGCATGGTATAACTTTCCTGAAGTGGGGGGATGTACCAAACGTGACTCACCCCGGCAGCGCATCTGGAGCTTTGTGCCTGTGATGGCATCCAACCAGAAAAGCGATGGGAGAAGATTCATTGTGTGCGAAAAGATTTGGCCTGTTTGGCCTTTTCATTTCTTATAATAGCAAACACTTCTACCCAGAAGAGCTGAATGTGGTTTTGATTCAGTTTTATTGTTGGAGTGAAAATATTTGCGTACATTATTGTAGCTTTTGAGCCCTGCCATGCGTGACGGCGTTCTTGGAAACATGCATGCAGTTGGTTTCGAATCCTCGTCCCCACAGGATCTCTCACGACTTTGCTGTAGGATATAGCCCTGAAGCATGGGCTGGTACAACGCTTTGCAGCTCCCTCTGGTGTCAGGAGCTTCATGCCCTTAGTCTTGTGAACCTGTATAAAAGACTATGGTATGATTTGCTCAGTGTGGGGGGTGTCTCCCCGTTGCTGAAGACCTCACCTGAATTCCGGCTTTCCCTTTGCAGAGGGAAGGGGTAGCAAGGGGAGTAGCAGTTCCCCCGGCCCGGCAGGTTGGGGAGGAGACCGCTCAACCACAGTTGTCGCAGTGTGGGTCACGGTGCCCGCACGGAGCACACCTGCGGGCTCGTAGGTCCCCATGTGGCAGCGGAGCCCCTGCTTAGCTCTTGGTCCGTGATGAAGGAGGCTCTGTGGTGTTTGATCTTGTAACCACCTTTAATCTTCACGCTCAGAAAGTGGCACTTGCTTTTCCTATTTCTGAACATTCATTGTCCCATCAAAGGTTGTTGCCGAGTCTTATTGTGTAGCCTCAGGAGAGAAAGTCACATCCTGGAGAGATTCATACCACTGTCCCTGGATGGCTGCAGAGGTGCTGCTCTATGCTAACTGTAGAGAGGCAACAAACTCTAGACCAGATACCTAAATTTTGGATAGCTGAAGTGTGGGTGAGATGAATCTATACCAAACTGTTCAGTGGAATGGAAATTAAAACGGTAATGTCATTGTATCACCATAATTCTTCATCTTCAGATTGTCTTATGTCCACTTAGGAGTAACAACAGAGGCTTGTGGTTGCAATCAACTCTACAAATATATGCAGTTGAAGAAATGTGATGCCAGAACTTATCACATGTTGCAGGGGTAAAAAAAACTTAGATCACGTACAGGCTTTCTTTAACTATTTTCAGAGAAGACAGGGGAGTAGGAAGCCTCTCTCTGTTTGGTACCTGTCTTCTGTCAGCTGTTTGGGAAATCGGCTTTGTTTGCCATCGGTGGTGTCATGTTTGTTGCAACACTGGGAGGACAGCTGGGGTCACTGTCTCTGGCAGCGTTCATGTTTAACAGGCTGTTCCCTGAGGTTCTTGAACTGCTTCTTATCTGTGTTTTTCATTTTCTTCCACCAGTTGTAATCATGTGTGCCAGCGGTGACACAATCAGGAACATCATGTTGGCTGCTCATCGGCAAGGAATGACCAACGGGGACTACGCTTTCTTCAATATTGAACTCTTCAACAGCTCGTCATATGGTAATGTTTTTCCTCCCCAAGTGTGTTGCAAAATCTTCTGTGAGCCTGGTAATATTTTTAGATTTGTTAGCTGCGCTGAGTCCCAGAACACAGCACTGTCTCTCCCTGCTGTTGGAGGTACCCTCCACTTGGGCTACGGCATTGCAGGAAAGGATCGCGTGGCTGTTGTTGCCACTGGGTGGATCACAAGGTGCCACATACAACACAGGCGTGACCGGCTTAGTTTCTTGTAGGGGAAGCAGCACCAGACGGAGACACGGGTTATAGCAGCCGGGTGTGGGTACCCCATGCTGCAGTGTGTGTGCTCAGCTCTAGGTGACTTGGACCATCCCCAGCCTTGTGACTGCCAAATCTCAGGGCAGGGGTACTCCTGGCTGTCCTGTGGCCTGTGGTCTGTTCAGATGGCTGGAAGGAAGCGCTAGCAACGGCTGGGGCTGTGGACAGCAGGGCCTGGGTCTCCAGAAGTAATTTCTCTGCTGAGGGGTCCACACGCCTAATTTGTTGCAGCTTTTCATCAGAAACTGCATCTGCAAAAATATTCAGCAGTGTTGTGTTGAAGGGAAAGCACTGGGTGGGACATGGACAGTTCAAATGTACTAGAGCATGGTGGATAAAAAGTGGCTGATTCCATCCCCCTAAGTAAAAAGGATCAGATTTGTTAAACTAAAACATGACTTTGAGATGTAAATGAATTTAATGCATTTCGTTTTGAAATATACCTCCATTCAGTTACGTTTGATATTATGGCAGTGCATGGCAGGGACTAAACCTGCTCTCAGCTGCTATAGCTGACTCAGTTAAATTCAAAGTAATACTGGAGCAACGTGTTTGCTGAGTTTTAAACAATATCAGGTGGCTGAAGCTGAGGCAAGTTCATGCCTGGCAACTAGGTTTTGTTGAAGTGTCAACATGGCTTTTGAAAGGAGCAGCCTCTTTTGCAGGTGCAGAGAAAATTATTTCCCCCCTGCAGGCTGCCTTAACTAATCCGCTACAATAACAAATTAATTTCATATTGAAAACCAAGCGGGAGCTGAGAAAGAAGGAAAACTTGGGTTTTTTTTTTTTTTTCTTTCTTTCAAGCCTCAAAAAGCTGACCAACAGGAACAACTGAATTCACAAAAGGATGATATATTTTGTGTAATAAATCAGTTAATAGTAAGTTAAATTATTTTACATAAACGTTCTGTTATCCATCTACGCCCTCTGAGATTATTTCATGGTAGACAGTGCTGTTTGTTGAAAATATCTATAATGAATGTACGTAGCTGTTTAAATTCAGAGGTAGATATACCTACAGAAGTACAGATACTGCTATGTGTATCGTCTAGGTTAGCGAAAGAAGTGCCAAGTTTTGCCACGTAATAAGGAAATCAGTAAATAACTAAAAGATAAAGTTGCAGAACAAGATCAAAGCCAGTGGTTCAAATCAAGGTGGTTTTTTTTTGTTGTTGAGTTGAATTTGGAGTGACTTTATCCCTTGTGGCATAAGCAAAGTCATTTGGTGGTATTGCAGCCTTAATCGGGACCAGAGCAAAAAGTGGTCACAAAGCCCTAAAGTTTTGGCCCTTCTGTAGACCCTGGGAACTTTGCAGGCTTGACTTTACGAGAAACCACTGATCAGATAACGCCTCTGGCTGCCTGTGCGGAGTCGTTACCGCTGCGCTAGCGCTGCATTTTATCTCCTAGAGTAGAAATGCATCAGCAGCGGTTCTCCTCTGGCCGTGGGTACAGTCTGCCTGTGAGCTGGGCTCCCTTTGGAGTCACAGCACAAAAGCAGGGACCCCGGAGAGCCATACGCCTCGTCCTTAGGCGTCCACGCGGCTCAGATGGATCATCCCCCACAGCTGATAACTTCCTTGCCTGGGCTGCAGTGAGCGCAGGGTGACTGCCTGGGGAGCGCTGAAGCTGTCTGGGACAGACGGTGGAAGAACTGTCCGTGAGCAGGGGATGCTCATGTCAAAGCGGTGGCTGCAGGAGGTGGACGGCTGCGTTTTGTAAAGGTTTTGCTTTCCAGGATGGTATTTGCTAGGAAGAAGTGGGGGCTGCAGGAGGCATCGCTGCGGTCCCCGGGCTCAGCACCCTGCCCCGGGGGGGACCCTGGCATCACAGCCCGTGGGGGGTGGGTGTCCCCAGTGATGCAGCCCCCAGCAGATGACACTCTGTTCAGCGGTGTACGAGGCAGAGCTGTGCCATCCCGGTGTGGGACCTGCACAAGGCACGGGGACGGGGGCAATACCCGTTTGCCCTGCGGTCGTGTGGGAGTCTCGGCACCATCCTCCTTTGCATCACAGGTAGTCCAGTCTTCTTGTAGCTTTGCCAAGGGATTAATGACAACTGTCTGTCTTCTGATGTAGCGTAGTTAGAATGTGGCATTTCCTGACATTTCTAAGTAATAATTCTTTTTAAACCAATTTTTCTGTTTCTTTGTGAATGTTTTTCCCATGAAGAGTGAAATGACTGTTCATCAGAAGTTGACTTTTGTGCAGACGGTCATCACATGTGGAAAGCAAGCATAATAGAGTAAAGCAGAGAAATTCCCCCAAAATTCCTTGTTCCCACTGGCTGTAGATACTAGATTTTGTACCTTTTGTAAGGTACAAAATCTAAGAGTGGGTGTGATTGCCAAATTGGCACTTCGCCTTTAAGTTCAGATGACTGTATTGCAGTTTGTTGTTGCCCTCTGTTCTGAATATTTTAAATTTTTCAGAAGAGCAGGCGTATTAAATGCCAGGGCTGCAATAATTGCACATAAGTACTGTGCAAGACAATTGCCCACAAAATAATCCATGAAGGGGTTTAAATATGTAAATTATTCTAGGAACGCTGTTATGCAAGTGTGCCTTCCCTGCTCCCAGTGTCAGGATTTTAAAAAATAAACATATATAGTGTCCAGGATAGAAATTTACTCACATTCTACCATTTTTTGGGTCCAAAATCTCACTCTTTTTAGCCATGTCCATTTCTAAACACAAAGCTATAGCAAAGAGCTCCGTGCTGTAGTCTGTGCCATACTTCTTGAACACTGCACCTCTGAAATGCAGGTACCCAGCTGAGGCACAGGCTTTTCAGTTTCGAGGCTCCGGCAGGGCTTGTACAGTCTTGTGGGGAAGCTAGCAAGATGTGCTAGCTTACAATTGCCAGATGTGCATTTCTTTCTTTTCAAAAGCAGTAACAAGGACAGTGTGAGGCACTGAAGGGAAGAGTGCTACCCTTGAGGGCAAAACTGGATGATGGGATGTTAGTTGCTGCCCAGTGTTTCCGTCAGGTCCAGGGAATAGGGTCCTGGCATAAGTAATTTTGACCAATTAGATTTTGTATTGGGAAAGAAATCCCTAAACCGAGGCAGATGTATCTAGAGCTTCTTCCTAAGAGAATGAAATCACTTCCAAAAAAAAAAAAAAGAAAGGAAATTAAGAATTAGTTCATGGTATTTATAAAGATTACAGTCCTAGATCGTGCTGAGCTGCGGTAAATAAGGCTTTCCTGGGGTTGAAAAGAGAGGTAAAAGGGCTCAGGTGCCCTGGAGCCAAAAGCATCAGGAGGAGAGACTTGTCCTCCGGAGAAGTGAAGGCCCTTTCCTTTGTTCCTTCCCCAGTGCTCTCTGAGGAAGCAGAGCAATTGCCTAATTACATTTATTAGGGAATAATAAATTTGTCGGGGCGGCGGGGTTTTTTAGCAGAGCCGGGGTACTGGAAGGACAAAACGCAGGCTCTGTATTCACCTGTTTCGGGGGAACGGGGTGGTCTGTCCATGAATTTGCTCTTGCAGGTCTGCGATGCAGCTGGTGGTGCTGTACAAGGAGCACCACGGGTCTGATGCCTGGGCTCCATCTCCGTTAGCGTCTCCACTCCCAAACTGCTTGCTTCTCTTGGCCCAAAGGACACCATGGTTCTTGACCCAAGCAAAGCAAAGCAGCCACATCCCCTCCCATCTCAGGGTCCCGTGTGCCTCCAGGTCGTCCCTGGGAGCTTAGCATTAGTCTTTGTCTTGGCTCATTTAGCCGTGATGGGGTTTGGCTGTTGTTCAAAAAATAAAATCACTGGCTTTTAATTATTTGTAAGCATTTAAAGGCACACTGCTTAGGGCTGCCACTGTTCCCTCTTGGCCTCCTTTATTTATCATTTACGTAGAACAGCACAAAACCTGGTTCAGAGCAATGTGAACCTTTCCATTGATCTCATGAAGCTTTAGATTAGGGTCTTAGGACCTGCTAAAGTCAGGCCCTGTTAGGCAAATTAGCAACCAGTCAGCTATCCTGCTTTTTAAAAATCTGATTACTTTACTGGTGGTTTGAATTAAATTGTTCCCCTGCTGTGACACAAAACACATGCAAATAAAGCATAGGCGCAGGATCCCATTTTATTTCTAAGTGTTTCTTTTCCACTAAGAGCAGGGCTGGTCTGGCAGCCACTGCACACATGGTTTCCTCCTTGACCACAGTGGGAGAGCTGCGGGAAAAGTAGCTGCACCATCTGCCTCCTATTTGGGGTGATGATCATACTATTTACTACATACTAAAAGACTTTACTGGTGCCTTTCTGCCTGTCCAAGAGTGTTGCTGGTGGAGTGATGTATAACAAAACCTTTGTGGACGGATATTTCCTTACTTGTTCTAACTTAAATATCTCTGTGTTTGAGATCTGGCGCATGTTTTCTGCTCCAAGATGGCTTCTCATGCTTAGGCTTCAGCCCACCCTTCAAAAATAAGCAAGGATAGCGTGAGAGTTAGGTTGTCCTTCTGTTTGCAGATTTACTTCCCACCAGCCATTCCTCCCTGCCCGGTTTCTTGCGTGTCTTGGAGCAGGTTCAGTTCTCCTCTCCAGGAGAGGGGACTTCTGGGTGGAAAAAGGAAGGCAATCCTGTAATGGTACCTAATTTGGAGTTGGGAATATGCTTGTTTTCCCCTTAGGAAATGGCTCTTGGAGAAGGGGAGACAAACACGACCTTGAAGCCAAGAAGGCGTACTCGTACCTCCAAACAGTCACTCTGCTGAGGACCGTGAAGCCTGAGTTTGAGAAGTTTTCCCTGGAGGTGAAGAGTTCTGTTCAGAAGCAAGGTCTGCATGAGGATGACTACGTAAGTACTTGATGACAGGCTTCAGATCTTGGCATCTTCAAAAACATGCCCCTAATTAAAGCAAAGTAGCAGTGAAACCTTACCAGGACAGAATCACTTGGGTTCAATGTAAAATCCCACTGTTGCTTATGTAATCTCCTTTTTCTTTTTTGTCTTCTCTCTTTTCTTCCTTTCCCCCACCTCTTTATGCAAAGAGTGAGAGCAGACCTAGGTTAGATGCACTAGGTTTGTCCATCCATGACTAATTGTCCTGTGCTCCTCCTGCAGGAAGGTTGGGGAAAGGCAGATTGCCAAGTCTCTCTCCCACCAGTCACTTGTCTGGTTTTAACACACAGAAAACTATATTCTTTTTTGTCTTTTCCCAATAATTTTTTTTTTGGTAGAATCAGATCTCAGAAAATTACACTCTCTATATTGCATCTGATGAAGTTTTTCTTGATGTGAATGAGAACAGTGGTCCTACTTCCCAACTAAGCACATTTAGGTTATTGCTGTTGTTTATTTTAAACTGTCTAAAATATCAGTATAGTCTTTGCAAGTTGTTTGAAGTTGAGGGGAGTGCCACTGTCCTCCAGAGATGGATATGGGAAAGTATATGTTTTTTATAATTTTTATTTTATTTTTTTTTTATAATTTCTCCATGCGTAGGAGGAATATATGGCTCTAAAACTTGCTTTTTGAGCTACTGCTAAGCTAGTTCATTAGGTGTTTTCACAGAAAAGTCTTCTGTGAAAGCAAGAATGTATAGCACATACCTGTAGGGATTTCTGCATGCTGATACAAGTACTTCCCAGACAGTCAGCCTTCCCTGTGATGGGGAGTAAACTTTCCAAATATGCTTACAAAGAAAAGAGACTTGAAGAGAGTTCAGTCAGTCTTTAGCTGTAGGAAATGAGAGCTAGGAATTTATGCCTGACACTCAAGAAAGCAATCCAAACCGCTCATTTGCCAGCTCCCACTTTGGCACCTACCTCATATTTTTGCCTCATTGTGTACCTCACAGGTGGACGCATCTTCTTTAGTTTGAAGCACAAGCTGATGAACTTGAATATTGTGTTAATAAATGAACTTTCCTGCAGTTTATTACATAACCTCGTCTGTCTTCAGAAAACTTGTGCTGCTTGGAGTTTGAATATATTTCATTTAAATTTGTGTTACATTTGAATCACATCAGTGGCTTGTATTTTTCCTGGGAAACTTTTGAAGTCTAGGAAGGCAGAAATAGTCTTTTGTTGGCATTCTTTGCCTTGGGTTAGTGGAGAAACCCCAACTGCTGAGTTCAATATGCTGCTCTCTGAAGAACCTGCTAAATGAGTTTTGAACAAGGCATGGGACTGTAATTTGTGCTGCTCTTCCCTTTTCCCTCTATCTGCCCTTTTGCAGGTGTCACTTAGCAAGCGGTGTACCTTGAAAATCTGCCATGTGCTCTTGGTTGTGGTTGGTGAGAAACGTGATTTTGAATATTGAAGATCCAGTCATCCACAGTTTTGTGGCTTTTCTGGTCTGGGCAGTGTGACATTTCCCAAGATGAGAAAAGTGTTACATCGCTGAGACTTCGGGATGCTGTCTGTGGACAGTTTGGAGGCAGGGGATGGGATGCTTTCCTGTTCTTTAGCGTGGGCACCCACTGCAAACCCTATGCAAGTTCAGTGTTGGTAGACGCTGTATAGATGCCAGCCCTGTTATGGTCAAGCAGAAGTGGATCCATGAGAGAGCAGATCCCCCGGTGCCAGCAGGGGGGAGATTCTGCAGGCTAATGTGTTTGTTGGGGAGACTCCTTGCACAGCTGCATACCCACTTCCAGAAGTCCTCTCTTCTCTTTCTTCACTCCATGGTTGTGTGTGCAGTCAGCCGTCCGTGCTGGCAGTGCTCCTGGCTGTCCCAGGGCAGCTGCACAGGTGCCTGGCTCCCCGCCGCCTCGTTCTTGGCCTTCTGCCTGGCTCTGAGGGCTGCCTGTCCCTATATCCCATTCCCACCTGTGATCCAGAGCTTTTCATCTTGCTCCAAGCACTCCCCCACCCCAAACATCAGCCTTTTCTGCGGCCAGGCAGTGGCATGGAGACCTTCCTGCTGCTGCCTCTCCTACTCCTCCTTCTGCTCTTCGTTTCTCACCTGGCTTTCTGCATCCTTCCCAGTCTGTCCTTCTTGGGGCAGAGGGAACTTGTGATCTATGTACACCTGCCACAGCTTCCTGCCGTGTGAAACACCAGTCCTTGACTCACGGGAAGCTTGTGGTGGAGTGACCTGGGCCTCCCTGTGGAGGAGCTACAGATCATGGCTATGGGGGAAGGAGCTTTGGTGTCAAATGCAGAGTGTCCTGGTGTTGCGTGGGCACTTAACTTGTACAGATCTCAGCAGAGCCTCCCCTCCCTGCTTTCTCGCAGCCTCCTAACCCAACGGGAAAATCAAACTTCGTTAACGGGGGGTAGCCTTGGGCTGAGCATAGCAAAAAACATTAGCTGTGTTACTTCATTAACAGTGTGTAAATTTTAACTATTTGGTTTGCTTTTCATCGTTCATGATGAATTTTACATCTCCCCACTTTGGACAGTGGGAAGGAGATGCTTCACGTTCCCTCAACTGGTTGTCCTGCTGCTGTGTTCAGGGGAGAAACGTTTCAGGGCAGTCTTCAGGCTTAAGGAAAAAAATCCTTTTTAAAAACTAATGGGGAAAAATAAAAAGCCAAAATGAGGTCCAGTTCTTTCCTCTCTGAAAGGTATGTGTGTAGTGGGCACCTCATTAATGGTGCTTCTTTTGGCAACATGGGAAGAAAGTGGAAATGTTGGTCTGAGTGTGTGCTAAGCAAGGCTGTGTCCTCCAAGGGAAGCTTGTGAGGGAAAGGTCCTTCAGCTGAGTGTGTGGGAAGTGACAGAGATGCATTTTTCTCTGTTGGATTCTGCTCCTGAAAGGAAAAACTCTGGGGAAGGATAGTCAGTGGTACAGTCCATCTCAAGCCACATCCACGGGTGTTGAAATATAATCCCCATCCTTTTCTGCAGTCTGTGCCTCAAGAGGATGAACTCAGGGAGGTTTGGATATGAAGCATTCAGTGTTTCTGCTTCTCTGTGTGGATTTTTCCAGTGTCATGGGAAAATGGGGCCCTGGGTCTGTGGTCTAAATTCTCTCGCCGTGACCCTAACTCAAACAAAAGTCGTTAGTGCTGCCATTTTGTCCTGGCTTCTTGCCAGCACTAATCCTAAAGGCATTATTATCTACCAAAAAATAATACCATAAAAATAGAAAATACGCACATGACAGAAGGAAAGATAAGGGAGACAGAAAGGGCAAAGCCCTAAAGCAGCAGCTGTCCGATTGCCGGAGGGAGAACACATATGGCCCTTGGAGGGGTAACAGGTCAGAGTGTTGGTCATCTTTATCTCCAGCTGTGAAATCACACAGAAAAGAGAAAAGCATGTTCTGGGTACGTCTTTCCCAGGTCAGAAATTGCTGCTGTTTCTGCGTGGATGCTATGCTGTGGAAATGGAGAAGGTGGAAGAACCTGCGCCTTGTGAGTGAGAAGGAAAGTGTGGAAAAGGCAATTTCTCTGAGGAATCTCTCTTGTGAAGGAAAAATCTTCCTTAGGCACCTTTAACTAAACAGCATCAAAAATAAGAGTGGCAGAGAGATTCTGAGAAAGCATCTTAGAATTATTTGGGTAGCTAGTAGGTTGTGCAGGATAGGGCTAAAAATGATGATGCTCCCTGTCTGCAATGTCCCATTGCAACATCTCATTGCAACAGCTGCCTGAGTCTATTGGCAAATATTACTAGTTTGCTTGGTCACCACTTTTGGAGTCTGTAAGCAGTTACAGTCATGTTAATGTAACCCAAAGATCTGCTCAGCCCTTGCTTCAGCATTCAATAGTCATGATTTTTTTCAAGAAACATCCTGTAATTCTGTAGAAAGGCTGATCATTTTATTTCCTGCCTACCTGGAGACTGACTTCTCTGATAAAATAGCCAAAAAAGAGGATTTTTTTCAAAAATACATTCAGATTTGGGATTCAGGTATAAGAACAGTAGAATCACTTTAATGCAATTACGCAAATTATAGCAATTTTCTCCCTTCTGCAACGCTAATGCATTACCAAGACATTAACAGCAACGTGTCCTCAAAACCAATTAAGATCCTTGGTTTAATTGCAAAGTACAGGACAAGCTCTGCTTGCAGACCCGTAGCCTAGGTGAGGTAGGCAGCAATGGGAATTGCATGCATTTACTTGAAGGAAGAATTTGAAACTGTGAACTGGTGTGTGAATAACTCCCAACAGATACTCTAGTTAAAAATGTTTATGAATAAATAGTGTTTCAGTTAAAGTATATGCATAAGCCATTTTTATTAAATAATGCCCAACACTTAATGAATTGGTGGTAGGCTGCAGTTTGGAAGCTCTTAATGCACCTTCTGTTCCTGACTCAGGCCTAAGATTCAATAAATGCTTTTTTTTATGTCCAGCCCAGTATTCTGAGCTGGGATGATTTTACAGCCTGGGATATTTACTCTTCTGAGGTTACAGACCACCCATGGCTTGTTTTTTCTTCTCATTTAAAAGCTGAAAATTTAACTAATTAAACAAATATTTCTGCTGTATTAACTACATGATGACATTGTTTGCGAGGTGGATGTATGGGTTTTATCCTATCCACAGACATCTTCACACCAAAAACGAGCAGCAGGAGAAGGGAACTGGAGCCTGATTTGCCTCTAAAATTATCTCAGTGAAAGAATGACCTATGTGGATTAATTAGATCAGCAAGATGCTACTACCTATTAGAAAGGGCAAGTCTGTTTTATTTAACATTTTCAGCCCTCTGAAATGAGAAGTGGTCCACATAAGAGCAACTGTTCGAGCTCCAACAGTTAACTACAAATGCTACGTGGGAGGTAGCTGGGCTCATAAAATTTTATCGTCTCATCCATAACATCCATGCCAGACTCTTCCCTGTGTGTATTCCTTACGTCAGTCTATTAATTGGGATTGTACACCAGCTAAGATAAGGGTTGGGAGAAGAGACCAATTCAGTCATGTCACTGAGAGAGATGCTGAAAATGTAACGTATTCAGCAGTGTGTGTCCCACTTGTCTTTTTTCAGGCACAGACAGGCAAGATTAATGACAGGCAGGCTTTTGTGTCTCTTCTGACTACACCAGGATGGCAGAGAGTTTTGGGGAGACTTTTTTTTTTTTTAAATCCTTGCCAGGGAATAATTTGTGCAAATGAATAGGTCTATTCAGCTGCTGGAGTGCTTTGCTAGTTGTGCTTGAAAGAATAAAAGCAAACCACAAGCTGCTTTCAGCATCCGGAAAAAACGGGTTCACATGCCAGTTTATTAACAAGATGAATTCTATTAGTAAAACATATCTAGGACTTTTGGGACCAGCCCTTCACCCCTTGGAATTAATGAGAGTTTTCTTCAATTTCCGTAAGAGCAATATTGAACTCTGGACTGCTAAACTTGGCGAATACAGCAGACATGTTTTCTTTTTTTTGAAGTTAATGCTTTCTTGCTGATAGGAAAGGTGAGTGTCTTTCACATTGGCATCTTCGGCGAAATGATGGCATAATAATATATTATTTGCAGTTATCAGTTGTCATGAAAGGCAAGGAAAAAACAGAAATTATTATTCTCTCTTCCAGTGGATTTCTGTTTAGTTTTTCTAGCCTGTCTAGGCATATCTTTGAAGCCGTGTTAAACCACGGAGGAGATAGTATAAAACCGTAGGTATATCTGAAAATAGTAACATCTGAACTCTTTGGGAATGTAAAAGTTTAGAGTTGATCTTCATATATATATGTTGTATATTTTCCATTGCCCCATGTTTTTACTTGGGTTTCACAGATATTCCCATGCCACTTTACTAAACAGACACTCAGACATTTATGGGCAAGGCACCGTCCCTTTGAGGTACTTGCTAGAAATATACCTTATTTTCCACTAATAAAGTGTGAAAAACAAGTCTTCCAGCAAGGTTCATAAACTGTTTCTGTTTTGAATGCCTTTCCATGCCATTTGCATTGCCAATCTTCCAAAAGCTAATTTGTCCCACTGAGGTCTTGTTTTTATGTAAATTCATAGGATTTTTGATACTGGTATTAAGTGGTCCTCAGGTTTGGCCCTGAGGTGTTTGAGTGGAGGCAAGGAAAGACTGTGTATCTTACTTTGCACAAATGACACTTCACAAATGAAAGGCCTTTGCTGACGGACTTTCTAGCAGCTAATACCTTCTACGAGCCACCTTCCCCGGGTAGCTTGTGAAAGTAACACTCAGCTGAGTGTTTCCTTTTTAACTGCAAAAAACCCTCAACTCAACAAGGCGCGAAGTGGGAGGTGTGGGTGAGCCTGTCCTGTGTCAGGGTGCAGCTGTGGCCAGCAGCAGGGTCCTGGGTGGGCAGCTGGAGCTCTTTTCTTGTGGGAGCGTCTGCTTGCTGGATGGCTGACGAGCCGCTCCAGCCTCAGCGCTGCGGGGGGTTCACCCATGCTGGTAGCCTCATGCTGCGGTAATGGACCGGCTGAAGAGTTCATTGTCTGAAATTTGGCTAAGCCAAACAGCTTAACTGGACAGTTTGGTCAGGAGGGTGGCAGGGGCTCGGGGGAAGAAGCCACTTTTTGTTTTCTTTAGGGACATAAAGGAAGGACAATTCTTCAAGGCCAGAATTGCATGCTCCTTGTTTGAGAGCTCCAGGGCAGAAGACATGTTGCCTCTGCAGAGGCAGATTCTGCACTGAGGTGGTTCAGGGCAGCTTTCCTGTACTTGTTTGAGCTGTTGATGTGGTGAAAGCTGTCCTGAGTGACAACGGGGCAGAGTCTAACTTTATGGCATTCAGGTGACAAGTCTTCCTGGAAGAACAGTATAGGTGGAAACACCACAAGCCTGTGACCTCCTGCTACGTCAGCATGTTCATTCCCTATGGCTGAGTGCCGGGAGGTTAAGCAGCCTGAGCCTGGCACTGAGAAAGACCCAGTTTGTCTCCGGAGGGACAAATCTTGTAACAGGAGGGCTCGCCATCCCCATGTGTGAGTCCAGTCACCCAGGTGTATGAGCACTGGCAGAGCCAAGGTGGGCAGCAGGACTCGGTTGTGGGAGAGGGTCAGCCTACTCTCTGCCAGCTCTGATTGTGTTTTCAGTGGATATTTAGCAATTCCTCTAATGTGGAGGGGTTAATGTAGTTGGCCTGTGAGGATGGGCTGTAAATAAAGGCAGTGGTGTTCTTGTGCACGCAGGGAGCCATAGGAACCCACAGGAGGATACTCCCAACTTTCCTTCTCTCTTTAGTAGATGTTTTCTCGCTAGGACGAGAAGCCTGAGACAAAAATCAAAAGGTTTAGTCCATTCCAAGAAGAGCTAATATATCAAGGCAGATTGAAAAGACAAGGACTGTCTATGTCCTGGAGCAAATGAATAAGAGGGGCATGAGAAAGGGGCGTGGGACAATGGGAGAAGGGTAGGTGAGGAGCTCTGGATGCCTTTTGCTTGGTGGCTGGGAACAAGGCAATACTCAGTAGGCAGGAGGAAATTTACATTTGATGGGACACGCATTTATATAATGCATCCAGTTAGCCCACCAGACTGCAAACCACAAAATACCTTAGAAAGCAAGATGGAGCAGGATCTCGGGGATCAGACAGTCAGTAAGGAAACAAGAAACTAAAAGAGTGAGGTTTTGTGGAGGGGTTGTAAATCGTCAGATTTTGAGTTATGAACTGCTGTGCTGCTGCTGGAGGGCGGGAGGACACCAGGTGTGTAGGTGGAACCTGCTGGCAGGTACACACAAACATCTTCTGAGGTAGCTGCCGTACCTCTCCTTCCCATGTTAGTGGGATCCTTGCAGGTATGCCAGCAAAGGGATGGTTAATCAGCCAGCTGAACACCTTTCATCAGATATCCAGTGTCTGCAGGAAAATAACAAAAACAAGTCATTAATTTTTAAATTATTTGGAATGGAAGCATGATGAATAGCAGCCTGAGGGTTTGCATTAGTTCCATGCCATTAAGGTTTAGAAGTTCGTGTGCCCATTTACCCTGGTATTTAATAAAAGGATCATTTGTCATGGCAACCTCAGCCTCGGGTGGGCTCTTCTGGCAAATTATTTACTGCCAACGCAGAGGTACCCCAGGTGTTGGCAGGTCACCCCTCTCCCCCAGCACCTGGGTCTCGGCTCCGAGGCACGGCACGCCAGGATGCCCTGCAGACAGGGCAGGGGAAGGGTGGAGTTCAGATTCCCTGAAAGCAGGGGTTTGATCCTGAATTTCTCTCACGCTAGCAGAGCATTCATAGCTGCGGGGCTTCTAGATGGAAGGGGCAGGGGTTTTGAAAGGACTGGCTCCCTGTGGGGTTTTTGTAAAGACTTGGCTGCATCTCCATGCAGCGGGGAGTTTGTTACCTGCCTGTGTGAGAGTACTGGGGTCACATCCATCCTTCATCCTCCACCTCCTCTGCTGGCGAGGCGGCGTGCTGGCGCTTCGGAATCCTGGGTTTGTGTGCCTAATTTTCACCCGGTACTGAATAAGGAGCTTAGATGACTAATCCCAGCTCCAAGCGTAGTTTTGAGCTAAGCACCGCTTTTGGCTGTGTCTAAATCATTTGTGTTAATCCAGCCCTTAAGACTGTATTTAAAGCAAATGCTTTGCTGCGTGTTCTTTGCTAACCTGCTGCAAAGCAGAAATACAGTGGTCCTTTCACAGTTTCTGAGCAGATGCTCATGACAACCCTGTGTGGCTTTTTATCCCATTAAAAATTTCACCAATCTAGTCTTACAGTATTTATTCACAAGCCAGCATAATACAGGTAAATTCAGTTTCAACGTGTGAGTTTCCACAAGAGTGATTTAGTGATTTTTCTCAGAATTTTGCATGAGAACTGATGTGATCTTGAGGGTTTTTGTTATAGAAAATAAATTATTTACATGATTTTTGTGGTTTTGTGATACTGTTAGAAATCAGAACCCAAACAATTGCACATTGTACAAGGATAAACATTTAACAAAAATATTTCCTTCCTGTTTGTCCTAACTCTGCATTTATTTAAACCAGTTAGCTTAGTTTAGCAAGTGGAACTGATTTTTTTTCAGGTGAGTGACTATCATCCTGAAAACTGAAATATGTTCCTGCTTGAAAAACACACTTGCTTGCTGCCATTTAAAACTTTTTTTTTTTTGGTTAGTAGGTGTTTATCTGCAATTAAAATGTCCCAACGGTTGCATAATGCTAACTTAAAATGTAAGCATTCGTTACAACTATATTACAGGTTATCGTCAGACTACCAAATGAGGTCTATTTAAAACAAGCATGTTTTAATTTCTGTGTGTGTTCAGCTGAAAAGAGTAACTTTAATATTTCTCATATTTCACCACTGTGACTAGAAGTGTGATTTCTGAACATAGTTTTGTAACTCATCACATGAATGACCACATAGTTTATTAGAAGGCAGGAAATCCTATGAAGTAGAATGGCTAATTTTTAAATGACAGCTATACCTTTTACAGTTAAGTTCTTTTCAGTATTCAAGCAACAATAATACAGTGTTGTGTGCTGGAGATCCTTTGCATTGGTTTTTTATCTGGAGTTAGACATGTATGATGAACATAGAATCATAGAATCTTTGGGTTGGAAGGGACCTTTAACCCTTAGTTACCCTTTAACCCTTTAACCTTTAACCTTAACCATCTAGTCCAACCCCCCTCCAATGAGCAGGGACATCTTCAACTAGAGCAGGTTGCTCAGAGCCCCGTCCAACCTGAGCTGGAATGTTTGCAGGGATGGGGCATCTACCACCTCTTTGGGCAACCTGTTGCAGCATTTCACCACCTTCATTATGAAAAATTTCTTCCTTATCTCTGGTCTAAATCTGCCCTCTTTTAGTTTAAAACCATTACCCCTTGTCCTATCACTACAGGCCCTGCTAACAAGTCTGTCCTCATCTTTCTTCTAAGCCCCCTTTAAGTCCTGGCAGGCTGCAAGAAGGTCTCCCCAGAGCCTTCTCTTCTCCAGGCTGAACAACCCCAACTCTCTCAGCCTGTCCTCACAGCAGAGCTGTTCCATCCCTCTGACCATTGTTGTGGCCTCCTCTGGACCCGCTCCAACAGCTCCATGTCTTTGCTGTGCTGAGGGCTCCAGAGCTGGATGCAGGACTGCAGGTGGGGTCTCAGCAGAGGGGAGCAGAGGGGCAGAATCCCCTCCCTCGACCTGCTGGCCACACTGCTTTGGATGCAGACTTGTCCCACTGCAGTGCTGAATTTTTAAGGTATAATTTTAAAGCAGAGTATAGGCCTTAGTTTGCAAAATTAATGTAATAAAGTCACAGACGCTTCTGTAAGAAAAGTCTTGTATGGGTTTCCACACACACACCGTCTCCCTGTGTGTGGAAAGGATGATGATGAGAAAGATGAAATTTCATCTCATTCAAAGATGAAATTGATGCAACACTGTTTGAATTAATCTCTTTTAAATATGCATGGGGTATTATGGTTATATGACATCTCCTTACACTAGGAAATGCTCATTCTTTTTTTTCTAGGGAGAGATGTGGGTTCCAGCCCCCAATAACAAATGGGAGTTGGGAGAGTTACCTGTCAATTTAGAAAACCAAGTCCTGAGCTCTGGCCTCATGTTCTTGAGCAGATGCCAGCTGATGTATTTATGTATTTATAAAAAGTTGGTATCAGTGAATGCAGTCAGAGGCTGTCCTTGGCTCCAGCTGCATTGCCCAGAATTTGGCGTAACAGCATATTTTCTTTTTCAGTTATGAATTAAATATTGAGGAAATAGCCTTCTCTAGAGGAGGCATGT